>NW_027186457.1:2203651-2229922 GCF_028583685.1 Petaurus breviceps papuanus | reverse complement strand
TCTCTCTCTCTCTCTCTCTCTCTCTCTCTCTCTCTCTCTCTCTCTCTTTCTCTCTCTCTCTCTCTCTTTCTCTCTTTTTCTCTCCATATTCATATAGTGTATGTATATATATATATATATACATACATACATATGTAACCACACAAATACACACATTATATATAAATATATGCATATATATGTCTATATATATCTGTTATTTATACACACATTATATTATATATATAAAATACACAAAGAGAATATATATGTTTAAATTTAAATTGAATTACTAACATTTTCTCTATCACTTTTTTTTAAGTTTAGTCAATCAACAAAAAAATAAACAAGTCCAGCTTAGTGTTGGCTGTTTTCTGAGATGTAAATACTATCATTGGAAATTTAACAATTGACTCTCGAGCTTATTTAATCTAGCATACCCTAAAACTATATTATGAATGGCATGGCACAGAGGACAAAGTGAAGACCTTAGAGTGAAGACCAATACTTGAGTCTAATTTTTTTTTTAACCAAACATTGGCTTTTTGACAACAGGCATGTCATTTAATTTTTTCAGTGCCTCAGGTAACTCTGTAAGACTACAACTCTTTAAGTTGTCTGCCCTCCTCTGTCCCAGTAGAGGATGTTTCCATAAAAGGTGTTCCCTAAAGTGATAGAATCACAAGTTCAGAAAAACTCTCCACCACCAGCCCCCTCCACCTCAGCCCCTGCTCTGAAAAAAAGGAGAGAGAGAAAGAGAGACAGAGAGAGAGAGAGAGATTATTGAACTCTTTTGGCTATCAAGTCACTCTATCATTGATTCATATTGAACAAACTCCACACCAACACCCCCAACTCCCAATTCTTTCACCTACTAACTGTTGTCTACTCATATATCTTCTATCCTATACTTGTCCATTTGATTAATTAAGTCCAAGTGTAGCATTTTATAATTAATATGTGTTTTTGATCTTAATAGATTTGTCCAATTTTCCTAATTTGATGTATTCTTTTGTATACTGATGCTGTCACTCAGTCAGATTCTTTAGCAAATGGACAAGTATATTATCTCCACCTTAATCTAAGTTAGGGATAAAAATTAAAAACAAGACATGTCTAAGCCCTTTGACATCCTAGTAGATAAGGCTCCCCACGTTTACATAAATCTACTTCCCAAGCCTAGCCAGCAGAACTTTTTATAGGACAGTTGATTCAATGACTTCCACCTCTGTGGGATTTTTTTCAGCTAATTATACCTACCCCCCCCCACACACACACACACTTTTGTGATTTCCTTGCAATATTCTTTTTTCATTCTCCTGTCATCCCAAAGGAAAGAAGAAGATTGATCTACCTCTCCTCTTGGGAAACCAGTCTTTACTTTGAGACCCCCATATTCTCTTCCTCCCATCTGAGAGAAGTTCCTCTGTTTTATCTCACCACCTATAATATTGTTTTACTAATGAGGGACTAGTATTTTTCCCCAAAATATTCACTACTTTTGTCTAATCTCCTTGGGATTTCCTAATTGCAACTTGCCCTTATAATTTCTTTGTCTTTCTGATATGTCTCAGATAGTAAATGAGGGTTTTTGAGATGAAAAAAAGAACAAATTGACTTCCTCATCTCACATTTAAGGCCTTGTCTTACCATAGTTATATAAATAAAAGCAAAAACATTTACTTTTTTTTAGTATTTAATTGATTTAGCAACATAACTTTCTGCCACTGATATGTTGGATTCACTGATGACCTCTGAGTTCTTTGAAGGAATAATTCACACTCTCATCTTTTATTGAAATCATTTTTTTCTTTGCTGCTCAGGCTCTTTTTTCTGAATCATATTATGTTTATGAGATAGATAATCTTTCTCATTCTTAAAAATATTGTTCTGATTTTTCCTTTGAGTTACCGCCACCGTGACAGTAATCTCATGCTATTCTGATTCGTTCTCAGTGAAAGAGGAGGATGTTCTCCTTGATATGTTCAGTCTTTGTATTTTGATAATTTATTGATGAAGTCTGCCTAAAATGTTCACTGGTCTCTTCCTGCAGCTGTTGTTCTTCTTGCTCTTATCTTGGTATGTGCTTTGACCTCTACTACCAATATTTCTAGGCAATTTTTAGTTATTGGATTGTGTTAAACAGGTTTTATTTTTCATGCTGTTTTTCTGTAATACACTGCTCCATTTTTCTGACCCAGGTTGGTTCACTTCTTCTTATATAGCCCAGCAGCATTCTGGTCTGTGGTCTTCCCCCATTTATATTAGATTTACTGAGGACACCTGATCAGCTTTAGTCACCCTGCAGTTCAAAACTCTCACACTGAAGTGATTCATTAGTTGGAACCTCCCATAAAGCAGGGCATGTGTCACCACACTCTGACTCTTGATAAAAATGGTTTCTTAGGATGGCTAGGTGGCACAGTGAATAGAGTACTGGCCTTAGAGTCGGAAGTTCACATCCAGCCTCAGACACTTGACACACTTATTAGCCATGTGACTTCGGGAAAGTCACTTAATCCCAATTGCTAAAAAAAAAAAAAAAAAAAAAAAAAAAAGATTTCTTTCTTTTTTCACCTTTTTTTCTGTATATTTTCATGAAATTCTTTGGCCATTTTCAATTATTCTGAATATTCATGAAGTTGTTCCAATTTCATTTCAGGGGGACTTGAATAATTTCTGAATAGTACTTATTCCTTTCTCTTTATTTTTTTTTTTGGAGGGGGGAATGAAAGGCAATTTGGGGTTAAGTGATTTGCCCAAGGTCACACAGCTAGCAAATGTGTGAAGTGTCTGAGGCCAGATTTGAACTCTAGTCCTCCTGACTCCAAGGCCTATGCTTTATTTACTGCACCACTTAGCTGTCCCTACTTATTCCATTCTCAAAATATTTGTCTCAGTTTCCTTTGTTGCAAAGTTCTTATCCATTGTGATGAACCTTTTCTTCAAATGCTTGTTTATTTCTCTTAGTTTATTTTTCTTTCCTCTGTCTTTGACATAATTTCTTTCCTATCCTCTTCTTATTTTCAATTTATTTTCTATTCTATTCTTTTCTATTTCTATCTGTGGTATCCTATTTTCAAACCAGCTTCATATTGTGAATGACTTTCTTATTGAAGATTTAGTGCTATAGTACCTTTTTCCCAATCCTTGCTTCCTGTCTTCTATTTACTCAGACCAACAGGATTGACAGTAATAGGTGTCTTTCAAGGTTTGAGGACGACCAGTTGTGATCTTAATTGATAGAGACGCTGTTTTATCACTGAAGTTTTGCCTGTTTTTTTACCTTTATCAGTTCTCTTTTATGCCCCTCCTTCCTTTCTGAAGTCTTTCTTTTTTTTAAATAAATTTTACGTTTATTTTTAGTTTACAACATTCCTTTCCACAAGATTTTGAGTTACAAATGTTCTCCCCATCTTTCCCCTACCCAACACCCCAGAACATCTATCCCACTGAATACCCCCTCCTCCTCCATTTCCCCTCTGACTTTTCAGGATGGCAAGGTAGATCTCCATACCCCAGTGCCTGTATATCTTATTTCCCAGTGCATGTAAAATATGTACATATAATTTTTTTAAGCATTTTTCTTTAAAACTGTGAATTGGAGATTCTTTCCATTTCTTTGTTGTCTCCCATCCTTACGAGGAAGATGAGCAATTCAAGATAGGTTGTACAAGTGTTGCTATGCAAAACATTTCCATAGTGGATATTTTGTGAAAGACTGACTATATTTCCCTCCATACTATCCCACCGCTCACCTGTTCTATTTCCTACTTTGTCCCTGTCTGTTTTCAAAAGTGTGTGCTTCTAACTACCCTCCCCCCAATCTGCCCTTCCATCATCTCCCCTTTTACCCTCTTCCCCCCCTACTTTCCTGTAGGGTAAGATACCCATTTTAGAGTGTATGTTATTCCTCCCTTAAGCCAAATTCAATGAGAGTAAGGTTGACCCATTCCCTTTTGCATTCCTGTTCTTCCCCTCCATAGTAACAGTTTTCCCTTGCCTCTTTTATATGAGATAATTGACCCTATTCTGTCTCTCCCTATCTCCTCTCATTATGTTCCTCTCTCAAGTTTATTTTTTTTAATATCATCCCTTCTTATTCAATTGATCCTGTGCCCTCTATGTCTACACACACTAACATATGTATTCATGCACACATATACCCTCCTATATAGACATATATGTATGTCTGTGTGTATACACATTTATATTCCCTTCAACCATCCTCATACTGAGAAAAGTTTCATGAGTCACAATGATCATTTTCCATGTAGGAATGTAAATAGTTCAACTTTAATAGGTTCATCATAATTTCTTTTTGCTGTTTACCTTCTCATGCTTCTCTTCCTTCTTGTATCTGAATGTCAAATTTTCTATTCAACTCTGTTTTTTTCATCAAGAATGCTTGAAAGTCGGGAGTCAAGATGGCAGAGTAGAAGAAGGTCCTCCTCATGGTTCTTGGCTTCCACCTTCCCCAATTCATGTAAAAGGGGACTCTAAACACACTTTGGAGCTACAGAACCCACAAAATGACACAGGGAAGCTAACCTGCTAAGGACAGCCCAGCAGGCTGGCAGGAATCATCCAGTTCAGTGCTCTGGGAGCCAAGCCCTGCTCCACATCGAGGTTTTAGCCCCAGAGTAGGCTTACCAGTCACAAACTGGAGGGACTCCAAATCACCAGCAGCTGTGGCAGTTCCAAGATTTATCAACACATAGATGTAAAAGACAAAGTGAGAGGTCAGTGCAGTAGGGACTTTGGAACCCAGTATTTGGGTGTGCCTCGGATTTTGCCACCGGGGTGAGAAGCAGCTGAGGGCTGTGGTGCAGCCGCTTCTGCCATGTGTCAGGTTCAGCTTCTGGCCTGCAGAGTGTAGGGGGACCAAGCAACCAGTCTGAGGGGTAATCTCTCTTGCTTTAACCTGCTTAGATCTGGATTACTGTCTAGGGTAGAGGTCCTGGGGTATGTGTACAGCTTTCCGGAGCTGGTGGAGGCTTCAGCAAGGACTCCCAACTAATACCTCTGGGAGCTGAGAAAACCCCAGCATTTGGGATGGAAGCTCCCCTGTCTGGTAGCAGAGTCCTACCGTGGCAAAAAGCCCAGAGGTCAAGTGACTGAGTGGGCAACATGCCCAGGCAAAGGAAACAAAGCAAACAGAAGAAACAAACATTAGACTCCTATTTTGGGGACAAAAAGGAGCAAAGCATGGAACAGGAGGAAGACAGTGAAGTTAGAACTCCTGCACCAAAAACATCAAAGGAAAATACGAGATGGTTACACACCATAGAGGACCTTAAGAAGCAAATAAGAGATGTGGAGGAAAAATTGGGAAGAGAACAATGCAAAAAAAAAAATTACAAAATGAGAGTCAACAGCCTGACTGAGGAAAATAACACCTTAAAAAACAGACTAACTCAAATGGGAAAAGAGGCTCAAAAAGGCAATGAGGAGAAGAATGCCTTAAAAAGCAGAATTTGCCAGATGGAAAAAGAATCTCAAAAGTTCAATGAGGCGAATCATTCCTTCAGAATTAGACTGGAAAAAAATGGAAGCTAATGACTATATGAGAAATCAAGATGCTGTTAAACAGATGCAAGCAAATAAAAGAATAGAAGACAAGGTGAAATACCTCATGGGAAAAACCACTGACCTTGAAAATAGATCCAGGAGAGATAATTTAAAAATTATTGAACTACCTGAAAGCCATGATCAAAGGAAGAACCTAGAAATCGTCCTCCAAGAAATTCTCAAGGAAAACTGCCCTGATGTTTTAGAACCAGAGGGCAAAATAGAGCTTGAAAGAATCCACTGATCACCTCCTGAAAAATATCCCAAAAAGAAAACTCCTAGGAATATTACAGCCAGGTTCCGAAATTCCCAGATCAAGGAGAGAATATTACAAGCAGCCTGGAAGAAACAATATGAATATTGTGGAAACACAATCAGGATAAACCAGAATCTGGCAGCTTCTACACTGATGGATTGAAGGGTTTGGAATGTGATGTTCCAGAGGTCAAAGGAGCTGGGATTAAAACCAAGAATTACATACCCAGCAAAACTGAGTATCATGTTTCAGGGGAAAATATGGTCATTCAGTGGAATAGAGGATTTACAAGCATTCTTGATGACAAAACCAGAGTTGAATAGAAAAATTGACATTCAGATACAAGAAGCAAGAGAAGCTTGAGAAGGTAAACGGCGAAAAGAAACCACAAGGAACTTATCAAAGTGGAACTATTAACCTTCCTACATGGAAAAATGATAATTGTAACTGATGAAACTTCTCAGTATGAAAATAGTTGAAGGGAATATATATGTCTATATTGGAGGGTATACGGGCATATACATATATATGTGAATGTGTGTATATATGTTTACAGGTAGACATAGATAGAGGGCACATGACCAATTCGATAGGAAGGGATGATACTTACAAGGTAAAATTTAGAGTTGAGAAAGGAATATAATGAGAGGAGATAGGGAGAGACAGATTGGGGTAAACTATCTCATATAGAAGAGGCAAGGGAAAATGTTTACAATGGAGAGAAAGAATAGGAAAGCAAAATGTAATAGGTCAACCTTATTCTCATTGAATTTGGCTCGGGGAGGGAATGAAATACACCCTAAATAAGGTATCTTACCCTAAAGAATAGTGGGGGGAAGGGGATGAGAGGGGGGATTTTGGAATGGAGGGCAGGCTGGGGAAGGAGGGAAATTGGAAGCACCCACTTTTGAAAAGGGACGAGATCAAAGTAGAGAAAATAACTAGTGGGAGGTGGGATAGGACAGAGGGAAATATAGTCAGTCTTTTACAATATATCAACTATGTTAATGTTTTGCATAAGCTACACATGTACAACCTAACTGAACTGATTATCTTTCCAGTGAGGGTGGGTGATGAGGGAGGAAAGGAATGAATCTGGAATTCAAAGTTTTAAAATCAAATGTTTAAATACACACACACACAACACACACACACACACACACACACACACACACACACACATATATATATATACATATATATATATACATATGTATATACTATTAAGAATACAATTTAACATGTAATTGGGAAATAAGACATACAGATATAAAGGCACTGGGGCATAGAGATCCACCATGCCCTACTGGAAAAGTCAAATGGGGTATGAGAGAAGATATGGGAAAGAACAGATTGGAGTAGGGGATATACTGTGGGACTGCTATTTTGGGGTGGTGGGTAGGGGAAAAATGGGGAGAAAATGTGTAACTCAAAATCTGGCAGAAATGAACAATGTAAATCAGAAGTTAATAAAGCATTTGAAAAATGAAAAAAAAAAAAGAATGCTTGAAAGTCTTCTATTTCACTGAGGGACCGTATTTTCCCCTGGAACACTGTGCTCAATTTTGTTGGGTAGGTGATTCTTGGTTTTAATCCTAGCTCCTTTGACTTTTGGAATATTATATTCCAAGCCCTTTGATCCATTAATGTAGAAGCTGCTAGATCTTGTGCTATCCTGATTGTGTTTCCACAATAGTCAAATTGTTTCTCCTTTGCTGTTTGTAATATTTTCTCCTTCATTTTCCAACTCTGGAACCTGGTTATAATATTACTAGGATTTTTCTTTTTGGGATCTTTTAAAGAAGTAATCAGTAAATTCTTCCAATTTCTATTTTGCCCTCTGGTTCTAAAATATCGGGGCAATTTTCCTTGAGAATTTCTTCAAGGATGATTTCTAGCTTTTTTTTTAATCAGGCTTTCAGAAAGTTCAATAATTTTTAATTATCTCTCCTGCATCTAAAAACCCCAGGTCAGTGGTTTTTCTAATGAGATATTTCATATTGCTTTCTATTGTTTTATTTGTTTGGATCTGTTTAATAGTATATTGATTTCTCATAAAGACATTACCTTCCATTTGCTCCAATTTAATTATGTAGGAATTATTCTCTTCAGTGGGCTTTTGAAATTCTTTTTTCATTTGGCAAATTTGGCTTTTTAAGGCATTCTTATCTTCATTAGCCTTTTGGACCTCTTTTGCCATTTGAATTAGTCTATTTTTAAGGTGTTATTTTCTTCAATTAAGTTGTTGTCTCTCTTTTTATTATTTTCTTGCATCATTCTCATTTCTCTTCCCAATTTTTCCTCCACTTCTCTTACTTGGTTTTCAAAATCCTTCTTGAGCTCCTTTATGGCCTGTAACCAATTCATATTTTTCTTGGAAACTTTTGGTGCAGGAGTTCTGACTTTTTTTTTGTCTTCCTCCCATTACATGCTTTGATCCTTTTCGTCCCCAAAAAAAGGAATCTAAGGTTTGACTTCTGTGCTTGCTTTGCTTCCTTTGCTTGCTCATGTTGCCTCTCATTTACTTGACTCTTCATTTTTTTGCCACAGTAGAACTCTGCTTCCAGAGAGGAGAGCTTTCTCCCAAAAAGTCTTGGGTTTTTGCAGATGCTGGAGCAATAAGTTGAGTACGCTTTTTGAAGCTTCCTCAGGCTCTGGCACCTGGTCACACTCTCCAGGATCTCCACCCAAGACAGTGATCCAGATACAAACAAGTTAAAGCGAGAGCGATTATCCCTCAGAATGGTTGCTTGGTCCCCTCCCCCTACAATCTGCAGATCAGCAGCTCTGAATCAGCCATGTGGTGGTGGCTACATGGCTGCAGCACCTCTGATGCTTCTCCCCTTCTCACCCCAGGGGTAGAGGCCAGACTGCACTCCCAGACCCCCTGTTCCCAAAGTCCACACTGACCTTTTACTTTGCCTTTGGCATTTATGGGTTGGTATTTTTGGAAACTCTGACAGCTGCTGGTGATCTACTCTCCTGCAACCCCTCCAGCTGTTGCTGGTTGGGGCTGTCCTGGGGCTAAAACCACGGGCTCATGTGGGGCTGGGCTTGACTCCCAGCGCACTACAATGGACCCTTCCTGCCAGCCTGGTGGGCTGCCTTCAGTGGGAGATTTGTTTCTTTGTCACTTTGTGTGTTCTGTAGCTCTGAAGTTTGTTTAGTCATATTTTATAGGTATTTGAGGTGGTTATTGGGGGAGCTCACAGAGTTTTCCTGCTTCTATGCCACCATCTTGGCTCTGTCCCCCAAAACTGACTTTCTTTAGCCCTTAGGCTCACCCCTGAGACCCGATCATGAAGAGGTTAGAAGATAGTGCCCAAAGATAATGCGTGACACTTTTGTAATTGTTTCCTCCTATTCCATTATTGCTAGCTGTCTATTTCTTCCTATGTTGTATTAAATACATTTAACCATCGCTTACCTTTTGATTTTTACCCTTCTTTAAAATTCTGTCTCTCTGGCTCTACCATTTTCAATAGATATTCTCTTTTCTCCTTTTCCAATTTGAAAGATGGTAAAATATTTTGGCTGTATTATAGCTGGGAACCTGAAATGTAATTTTGATGGCAACTCAGCAAAGGGGGTGTGGAAGGAGAAGTTAGGCAGGTAGGAAGAAAAGCAAAAGATAGAGTTGTGTAATAAAAGTCCACAGTGCTGGATTATACTCTCTTTCAATGTCACTATGCCTACATTTGAACTAGGGGTAATTTTGTCATAGCTGTATGGACCGGAAGAGAATTCTGAGTTTCAGGACAGTAATCAACCCAGAGAAAAAGCAGTCTCTCAAGAAGGAAGTGACTCATTACAAATGTCAGCCCCATTAACACTATGCTATAACAGCCCCGATATGCTGAGTACTAGGGATACAAATAGCAAACTCTCAAAGAGCTTACTTTCTACTGGAAATACTAAGGGAAATGGTGATTAGACTCTAGAAATTATAGAAAGATAATTAACCATATCATTTTATGAGAGTCCCTTTATTTCTATGCAAACATTGATAAAAAGATTTTTGTTTTTTTTATTTTTTTTTTATTTTTTCCTGTATTTTACCCTTGCCAGATGCATAATTTTCCTTTCAGGTAGAAAAAGGTTCAAAGAGAACAAAGAGATTATAAGAATCTGGCAAAGTAAGTAGGTGATACAAAATATAGTGTCTTTCCACCCATGGGTGTTCAATTATTGTTCGTGGTTGGTGACAATGATGACAATCTTCTTATATCCTAAAAAATGACAGATTATATTTTTGCAAAAACAGAACACTGGAAAAACCTTCCTCCCAATCAGAATCTCTGAAGTTCACTGCATGAATGACAACAAATCTCTAGGGATTTTTGGATAAAACTCAAAAAAGCTGTTTTCCCATTTTCTCTATGGTGCCCAAGAGATTTTGTAGAATCCTAGAGTAAAAGGGGAAAATCACTTCCTTCTAGCCCATTCCTTAGTCTCTGGTTATTCAGTGTGGGGAAAGACAGGAAAGAGATTCTTTGTACCTCTATTTGTCAATGGAAGACTTGCCTCTCTGAGGTTTCCAAAACCACATTCCCCAATAGAGTAGGAAGATTTAGGCAAATGGAGCCAAACCACATATTACTAAGTTTTATTCATGCCAAGGGAGGAGGCTGCTAGGTTATGAATAGCCAGCAATGATGTCCTTAGTACATGGGATTATGTTATTTCTAAAGCTTTTTATAAAACATTTTAAAAATACATGTCATTTACAGGAACATTTCAAACTTATCATTCTGTATCCATTATATCTAATAATTGAAGATATTATATCTAGAAAGAGCTGTAGATGTGCTTTATAAAACACAGTGCAGTGAAAATGAATTCAAATTGTCAGATTTTAACATATTGACCTCAATATTAGAAAAAAAACATGATGAAATCTTCCCTGAGTACCATTAGGAAATACCTTTCTTGTACATGGATGTGGTTATACCAAGGATCAAATCATGTCTTCTGACGGTGACATAGAGTGTTCCCTTCCCATTATAACACAGGAGGTTTATAATGTGGGTGAGAAAGCTTCTAATGGGGTTCTGTGGTACCCTATTACTGAAAATAAAAATATCCAACAGCAGGTATATAAGCTATGGAAAATAGCATTAATAAACTTTAAAATAAGTTTCCTTCAACAATCTTTACTGTCTTCATATTTAAAGTGTATTAAGTCAGCTGTCAAGCCCAACACTGCAGTTCAATATCACAGGGATATTGATTAGCCAAACTCATTCATAATAATAATTTCTTACATTCCATTGAAACTCACTGTGTTTTACCCCTTTGCTCCAGCCATTTTGTTCTAATAAAGGAATCAGAATATCTACTGGATCTGTGCCTAGAAAGAAAATGAAGACAGGCACTGGACAAAGAATAAACAAACTGAACAAGCCAATTAGTGGCTTAGAACAGTCTTGTAAACACCCTTTTGGTTACTGGCCTAAATCAAGAAGCTGCTGTGATTTGGAAGATTTAACTTTTCTGGTTTTAGGAGACTTGCCTCCTGGGCACAGAAACAGATACCCCCTTAGACCCTCTAGTTCTGAGCTTCAGCTTGATTCCCTGTCTCTCACTCCTCCTTCCACCAGTCTATATCCCTAGGGATTCATTCAGTGAGACAGAACTTCCCACTTCCAAGTATTGGGTCTGGAACAGATGGTGTGCTAGCAACAAAGAGGAAATTTGGAAAGGAGAACCAATGCACTCTTAGTTCTTCTGTAGGAACTCTGAAGGTCTTGCTGATTTGCATTTGCTGTCTTATCTTTCCTATTAAGGATGATTAAACCATAATCTGTCAGCAAAAATTTATTCTGTTGTTAGTATGTGCCACTGTACCAAAGCACTGTTAAGCCTTAGGTACAAAAAGAAAGGCAATAACATCCCCTGCTCTCAGGGAGCTTACATTCTACAAAGCTCCTTGAGAATAAGGGAGCCGATCGGTATGGAACTTTCTGCTCATTGTGGGGATGGAGGGGGGACAGACCATGCCCTGAATCTGTGTGAGGGGCAGGGCAGAGTTGGTGAGAGTATGTGACAAAGAAGCTTTTCTCTCTTCACTCTTAGGAGTATCTTCAGTTCCAACCTTCTAATCTCTTTGGGTGCTTCTGGCTTACAATTTGAAGAGAGAAGATAGATAAGGCTAACCCCATTCCAGGTTGCTGAAGAGAAAATTAAAGAAGCCAAAATAGGAAGAACTGAAAGGCTCCATCTTGCCACAATCCCCAGTTTGCTGCACTTGGGGCTTTTGCAAACTTCCCTTTGGGTGAGATCTAGGACTCTTTCTCTTCATTGAGTTGAATTATTTCACCCTCAGTAGGAAAGACCCTTCATGCTGCATTGCCTGGTATATGCTCTCCTCTGATTTCTGTTTTGCTATAATTTAGATATATGGATTTCTTGCTAAGGGTGTTCATTGGGGAACTAGTTTTTGATAGATAGGGAATCAAGTCTTGTATGTAGAACTTGGGGCCCTGCTTCTCCCATTAATGAAACATTAATGAAATTAGCTTGAATCTGAAAATCAAATCCCTAGACTAATAATATCTAAAAGAGCAGATGGATATAAATCCAGCTCAGTACCCCATCCCTAAGGAAAGAAGGGTGGCCAAACTTCTGGCCCCATATGTGCTTCCCTTCTTAGAAGGAATTAGTCTCTTTTGGAAAAGAGGAGGAAAAGACCAGTCGAGATGTGTATTTTGCCTCCTTTTGAGCAACACATGACTTCCCCAAGCTACATATAAGGGACAGTCCTCACTACAATTCTTTTTTTTTTATTCTTTTTTTTTTTGCTTTTTGGAGGGAAATTGGGGTTAAGTGACTTGCCCAAGGTCACACGGCTAGTTTGAACTCAGGTCCTCCTGACTCCAGGGCTGGTGCTCTATTCACTGCGCCACCTAGCCACCCCCCTCACTACAATTCTAATGGAACATTCTTGAATGAAAAGTTCAGGGATTCTTAACTTAAGGTCAATGAACTTGTATTTTGTGTTTAAAAAAATATTTTGGTAACTATCAATATAATTAGTTTCCTTTGTAGATATGTAATCCAAAATGTTTTATTTATGCATTTAAAAACTTCATTCTGAAAAAGGAAAAATACAAAATCTACTGATTGTTTTTTAAAGAACTTCATAACCCAGTCTCTTTCTGCCTTTCCATTCTTCTTATACCTTACTCCCTTCTATATATTCTTTGATCCAGTGACACTGGCCTCCTAGATATTCCTCACACAAGACATTTCAACTTTTAATCAGATAGTTTTCACTGACTTCACCCATTTCTGGAATGCTTTCCCTCCCCGTCTCTACCTCCTAGATTTCCTGTATTCTGTCAAGTCTCAACCAAAGTTCCACCTTCTGCAAGAATCCTTTCTTAGTCTTTCTTAATCTTAGTTCCTTCTGAGATGACTCCTAATTTATCTTTTGTTTGTGCAGAGTTGTTGGCATGTTGTCCTCTGCCATTAGACTGTGAGTTCATTGAAAGAAGGAACTATTTTGTTGTTGTGTTGTTTTCTATTGTTTTATCTTTGTTTTATTGTTCTATCTTTCTTTGTATTGCCAGTGTTTAACACCATGTCTAAAACATAGTAGGAGCTTAAATTAATGCTAGTTGACTTACAGTCTATAAGAATATATGGTTTGGAAATGGCTGGAAAGAGTTGAGCATTGAATAGTAAAACCTGGCCATCTGAATAAGAGAATCAGTACCTGATGAAGATTGTCAGTAGATTCCCAGTCGTGTGTGTGTGTGTGTGAGAGAGAGAGACAGACAGACAGACAGACAGACAGACAGACAGAGAGATAGAGACAGACACATAGAGAGAGAGGCACGGAGATAGAGACCCAGAGAGAGAGAGACAGAGAGAACCAAAGAGTCCTAATTCCTGAATTACCTCCCTAGGTGGGACATGAATCCATGAAATATTTGGCTATGAGTAGAAAAAGCCCAACATTGATGCCCAATAAGTTCAGCATGGGAATAGGTGATAAGAAAACCTAAATTCCTGCATTTGGGCCTTCCTTACTAAAAGGAGATTGGGCTTCCTTTGAGGAAGATTGTGTGGTCCAGGTGGAGTTACCCATGTGGGGTATATTATATAATAACAATAATAGAAACCTTGAGACATATGAGATCATCAAGTTGAATAGTATAGGGGAAGAAGTGGACCCCGATAATGCATTGTGAGAAAGCTCATTAGTAGACATGACCCTGATGAAGATCTGGGAAAGGGAAATGAGAGGAAGTAGCCAGACAGATGAGAGGAAAACTGAGAGAATGGTGTCATTAAAACCTAGAGAGAAGATGGTGATCAATAGTGTTGAAGACTGCAGAGAAATCAAGAATGGGAGAATGAGAAAATTCAATTAGATTTGTCAGTGAAGAGATTGTTAGTGATATTGGAGGTATCATTTTCAGAATGATGAGTTTGGAAGTTAGGCTGCAGAGAGTTAAGAAGAGAATGAGAGCAAAGTGGAGGAATATATTATAAATGGCCTTCTCAAGACACAGATGGAAAGATCCATGCTTGTAGATGATCTTACATTTAGGGAGATTAATGTCTTGTCTAATATCATATAGATAACACATGAAAAATCTAGAAATCAAACCTAGGGTCTAATTACTAACTAAAAGTTATTAAATCAATAAACCATATCTACCAGCATGACCCCATACACTGGAGTAGTGATGATAATAAAAGCAGACATACTAATAAGACAATTTGGACAGATGGACATGGTGACAATCAGAATGAATCAATCCAAGGGCCAGGTGATAAACAACATTTTAAACAAAAGTTGAAATCAATTAGCTCCATGAAAGAAAGAATTCTCAGTCAAATTATATTTAGGGTCCCCCTTGTTTGGGTTATGTCCTAGAGTTGTGGTCCCCATTAATCATTGCACATTTCCCTGTTTTAGCAAATGGTTGACTCAAATAAATCACATAAGCCGGAGCCCTCTTAAGTGACCATAAAGTACTCATACAATATGTATCTCTTTATAAATCTCTTTTTTAAAAACGTAAATCAAATTTAAGAAAATGTTTCACTGAAATGCTCTCTCAGCGAAACACCAGTTTGGCCAATTAGATTTAAGTAATATGGAAAAAAAATCAGAAAGCATCCCTATGTAAAACTCAGTCAGAATTTATTTCTAAAATGGATTTTTTTCTTTAGGTTTTTGCTACTGTTTTCTGAAGGGAATTTATATTTTTTTCCAACTGTTTTTTTTTCCTTGCAGGTTAGATTCTTCTGAACACAAGACAGTACCTAGAAGAGAAAAATCTGAGTATCTACCCCATGGATCTATTTATTAAATAGGATACTTGACAAATCATGATTTAAATGAAGTAATATTTCAAGGAATCCCATGTCTAGAGGTAATTTCCCCATTGGTTAGAAGCTTGGTTGTCTAAAGATGTTCTCTCTCAGCCTCAGTGACCAAGGACTGAATAGACTTCAGTTTAAATGCCCTGGCTTCATGAACTTTATGATGCAGAAAAAAGAAAGCAGATCTAAGGAAACAAAATAGTGACAGGCTGTAACAATGTTTGTGGAAAGAACATCATAATAAAGTATGCTTATAGGGATGAATTGAGAAAATAGACTTTCTAAAAGGTGGGAGATTATGGGCTTGGAATAGTACATTGTTATTTATGATTGATAATGGTGATCAGCTTTGCCAAATATCTTCTTTGTCTGTCTTTGTCTCTCTCTTTCTCTTCTAATGTTTGCCACAATGGTAGGAAATAGGATAAATATGCAAGCTTAAATAATGGAAAAGCAAAAGGAAGTGATAAAAATAATATTTTTAAAACAAAAATAATGCATAGTCCTGGCTATCTTTGACCTTATATTATACTGTATTGTGAAAACAAATAAATTTTTGCTGTTTGTTGTTGTTGTTCCGTCATGCCTGACTCTTCATGATCTTATTTGGGGTTTTCTTGTCAAAGATACTTGAGTGGTTTGCTGTTTCATTCTCCTACTTCTTTTACCGATGAGGAAACCTAGGCAAACAAAATTAAGTGACTTTCCCAGGATCACACCCCCAGCTGGTAAGTGTCTAAAGATAGATTTAAACTCATGGAGATGAATATTCCTGCTTCCTAGCTCAGTGCTTTTATTGACTGTGCCATCTAGCTGCCCCAAATAAGTCTTAATCCCTAGTATTAAAAAAATACTTTGTTTACTTGGGACCTAAGGGAGAAAGACGAGGTTTTCAGTGCCAGAAGTTGTCTTCCTAAGATCTCCGAGAGCTTTCTGCCCTTTATGACCTGGCGATGCCCATGCCAAATCTCACTTTTTTTTGTTCAGGTTTCCCTTTCATCTCACTTTGCATTTCAAGGTTTGGTATGAAATAGGCATTTATTAAGCTCTTAATATGTCCCAGTCACTGTGTAAACATTGGATATATAAGCACAAAGGACAACAGTCCCTCCTCTCCAAGAACATGCATTCTAATGTGGAAGACACACAAAAGGAAACTGGGAATGAGGGGAGAGAGGTATTCATAAAAGGTAGGAAGGGACCAATAAAAATGAAACAGGGGGGACCTAGACTTCTCCCCAAAATGGATGCCCTAGAAGGAATTCATCATTCAGAGAAGGGAGATGATGCAATGGTAGAGGAATATTCCAGAGTGAAGAAACCCTATATACTGAGGAAATTTCCAAGATGAGAAGGCAGCTGAGGCATTGAAGCAAAAGACACAGCCACAAGCAAAGACAGAGGGGGATGTGATCATTCCACAGAGGTCAGCTCTACATTTTTTTTAGCTATCTAAATGATTTTGATGACTCTCCAAAGGGTTCAGGAAGAAATATCCTCACATAAAGAAATAGGGAATTTATCATCCTCCAATAGGGTTGGGTCACTTTTGTGAAGGAGTGCTGTGGAATGAGATCAGAGGAGCAAGGAGGGCCTGGGGAGACATCAAGTCCAATCTCCTCATTTTACAAATGCATAAACTGAGGCACGAGGAGGCTAAGTGACTTCCCCCATGGTCCCACAGTGAGTATCTTAGGAAAAATGTAAACCTAGGGTCAACTCCATATCTATGTCAGGCAGCAGTCAGAGTAGTGTGGTAGAAAGAATGCTGAACTTGGATTCAGAAAGAGACAAAGGCTTCAAAAATACCTCCACCTCTCACTAGCACTGTCACCTTGGGTGAGTCCTTTCTGTCATTGAGACTAATTTCCTTTCCTTTTCTGTTAAGAAGTTAGATTACATGCCATGAACTGTCATGGACATTATTTTGAATAGTGTTTTCATTATTTAATTTTGTTTTAATTTATAAAATAAGATCATGATAGAAAACAATTGTATTGAAATAGTTATCAAAATATTTTTTTAAACTTCAGACCCTATATTAAGGACCCTTATACCAGATGGTCCCTAAGTTCATCCAAGTCAGCTTAGAAACTGATATCTCTGAGACATAACATAGTAATGTCAACCAATACGATGCCAGGAAATGGGAAAGAATCTCTAAACTCAAAGATGACTTTGAATATGTTAGCCTGCAAACGTAAAACGTGTTTATCATTTAATTTATCATTTGGTCTGTAAGCATTTGCTTCCCTTTACTCTCAGCTAGAAGTCCTGAAGGCTGCTTGTCTATTTCTCTTGGACTGGTGAGGGCAAAAGGAAATCGGGTCCCTGGTGAATCAAAAGCCATAGTGTGTGGGAGTAGTTAGAAAAGCAATGCCAGGAAATGTCTACATAGATCGATTCATCCTGTTATTTGGAGCTTCACACTTGACCTTCATATACACCTGCCAGCCCAGTGCTGGGGAGTAGCAAGTGCTGGAAGGAAACTTGCTGATTGATACTCAAATGGAAATGAGAATTTTACCTCATTTGCACCATCTTTTGCATAAATCACTACCAAGAGATGAAGCTATTGGTACTAGAAAAAATAAAGATACCCTGTGTCTATGTCTTTAAATAAGCTCAGGTCTTTTGAAGGCTAAGGAAATTCCGTGAAAGTAATGCCCCCTGGAAGACAGAAATGTTATCTGGTAAGTAAATAAATTAGAGCTGGCCTATTTTCAGTCTTTTAATTGTACTCTTATATAGGGTAAAATGTTTACTTATCTTACCATTAATTTGGTTTTTAGCTGCTTAGATCTACTTGCATTACATTATTTTGGAAATTTTCTCTTTTTTTGTCTTTCGTTTGCTTATTTGTTCATTTCTTTGTTTTCCCCAGAAGAAATCAAGGTAATACTATGGAAAATCTCATTCTAAACAAAAGAAAATGGAAAGCATAAAACACCTTCCATCTCTTCTTTCTCACATGTGACTTTAGATCATGAATTGATGGGTCTGTTGTCACAACCCCCAAATGTCCCCAAAGCTTGGCTGAGTCCAGAAAGGGGAAGACATGTGGCAAAATGGGTAGAATAGCTGGGCCTGGAGATAGGAAGATCTGAGATCAATTGTAGCTCTGTGACTTTGGGCAAGTCACTGACCATCAGCTTTGCAATTCACTTCAACAGACTATGGCTTTTGATTCACCAGGGACCTAATTTCATTTTGCCTATACCAATTCCAGAAAAATAAAAAAGGCTTCAGGGTTTCCAGCTGATAATAAAGAGGATCAGATGCCTAATAGATCAAGTGACAAAATCAAACTCTGTCTGCCTTGGATCCTTGAACAGTAAAATGAGGATCATAATAGTAGCGGAGCAGTTGGGTGGCACAGTGGATAGAAAGTTGGGACTGGAGTTAGGAAGACCCATCAAGTCTGACCTCAGACAATTACTAACTGTGTGACCCTGGGCAGGTCACATCACCCTGTTTGCTTCAGTTTCCTCAGCTGTAAAATGAGCTGGAGAAGGAAATGGCAAACCACTCCAGTTTCTCTGGAAAGAAAACCCCAAACAGTGTCATGAAAAGTTAGATGTTACTAAAATGACCAAATGACAAAAACAATGCCAGCCTTCCAATGTTGTAAGAATCAAATGAGAGCTATCTGCAAAGAACTTAGTGCAATGCCATTCACACAGTATCCACTTAATAAATTTTTATTCCCTCCCCTATTTATCCACATTTTTAAAAATCTCTCATCACCATATTGGGTACAGATCCTTGTCCAAATTACTGGATCAATGTCTCCTCTCCCAGCCCTAGCCTTCCTGTCTATAACTTACTATTCCTATGAATTCAATCTGTTTGTAGTCAGATGGTTCACCTATTGTCAGTCATCCATGCTCCAGGATCCACCCAGCATAATTCTGCAACCAGGGAGTATGGTGCCTCCTTAACCTACTGTTTGTATGGCTATTACAGAGCTCCCTAACTTCTCTGAGTCTGTTTCCTTATCTGTAGAATGTGGATACCTGAAACAGTAATGAGACTCAAAAAAGGCGTATGTAAAGCATTTCATACCCATTAAAGTCAGCTACAACTATTATGATAGATTGTCTCCAATAATGTGCCTCCGTTAGCCTTCAGAGGAGCTCCTCATTTGTCAGGTAAGTAACACATTTTACACATCGTCCATTCCCTTAAACTCCACATAGCTACAGATTTCTGCATCTTGTGTACTACTGTGGAATAGCATTCTCATACACAGATCATTGTGAGCAGAAGGATGGAACTTAAAATGCCCGCACTGATATTTAAGAGCACCTCTTTAGCCACCAATGCTATGCAAGTATGGCTGAAAGCAATCAAGACCGTATTACATTTCCTGGTGCAATTTTTTCTGTGCCTTGACCTTTCTAGAGTTGATGACAGATGTGTTTATACATACATATTCTACTATTCCCTCAGTCTAATTAATTAAGCTATTTAAGGTTAACACTTCAGTTAGACTTTTATGTATTTACATATACATATGCCAGTAGAAGGATATAGTGGGAAAAGCCCTACTCTTAGAATTTAGAAGACCTTAGGTTTCAGTACTAGAACTGATACATCCTTCCAGTGTGACAGCAGCCAAATCATATAAGTGCTCTGAGTTTCAATTTAGCCTTTTGTAAAATCAGACATAATTAGACTTGTACCACCTACCTCACAGGGCTTTTGAAAGGTTTTGAAAATCTTAAAGGGCTTTGTAAATGTGGATTATACTCTTTTTGTTATTTGACAACTCTTTTTTAAAGCTTTATTCTTATGATCTTAGTTCATATGAAATTGAACTACTGTTACTTCTTTTTGATAGCTAGGAGTTTGCTGTAGTAGCAGCAGCAGCAGCAGCAGTACTAATACTACTAGAAGTAATAATACCAGTAATAGTAGTAGTGGTAATAATAATAATAATAAAAATAGTAGTAGTAGCAATGGCAGCAACAGTAGTAGTAGTAGTTGGAGTAGTATTAGCAGCAGCAGTAACAGTAGTAGGAACAGTGATAGCAGCAGTGAGTAGTACTAGTAGTAATAATAGTAGTAATAGTGCTAGTAGTAGTAATAAAAATAGTAAGAGTAACAGTAATAATAGTAGTAGCAGCAGTAACAAAAGTAGTAAGAGTAGTATTCGCTGTAGCATTAATAGGAGGAGGAGGAAGAGGCGGAGGAGGAGGAGCAGTAGCAGCAGCAGTAGTAGTACTAGCAGTAATAATACTGGTAGCATTAGTAGTAGTAATAAAAATAGTAGTAGTAGCAGCAGCAGCAATAGTAGTAGTAGTATTAGCAGCAACAGTAAAAGTAGTAATAGCAGCAGCAGCAGCAGTAATAATAGTAGTCATAATAACAATAGTAGTGGTAGAAGTAGAGGAAGTAATATCTCTTCATCTTAAATTTGATGGAATTAAGATTAAAAGTGTTCTGGGAGAGGTGGCTGGGCAATATTTTTTGTCTGTTTTTTCTCTTGACTAGGCAGTCAGGTGACTTGGTGGGTAGAGTATTGGACTTGAAACCAGGAAGACTTGAATTCAGATCTATCCTCAGACACTTTTACTCCTTGTGTGACTGGCAGATTACTCTCACCTATGACTGCCTTAGTTCCCTCATCTACAAAATGTGGATAATACAGAACCTAATTCCCAAGTTGTCATGAGGATTAAGTGAGGTAACATTTGTAAAGCTCTTTGAAAACCTTAAAGCACTAAGTGCTAGCTATTGCTTTTAATTTGTCTTTACTACAACTATGTCACATAAGCTGCTGTGCTGGGAAATGTTTAATAACTTCGACTCTGGAAAAAATGACACTTATGATACACTTGGAAATTTAATCTAAATTGCTAACATTTTTCCCACGTGTTATTATGTTTAGACAATCAACAAAACAATAAATTGAGTACTGATTTGTAGTTTTCGCCAGTTTCTGAATTGTAGAGGATCACATAGAAAATCTAACAATCAGTTCTCCCAAGTCTTTTGGAGCTGACTCCAACAACATCCCAGGCTAAGGACATCTCTATTTATGCACAACCAGATCAGATGCATCTAAATGAAAGCAATTAGGATTCATAATGGTTGATTGAGACCCCTTCAGGAATGTGAGCCTCGCTTCTATAGGTCATCATATCACTTAATCTACTTTGGAAGAGCCATACAAAAGTGCAGTAGTCCTGGCTCCAAGACATAGGCTCCTCCTATGTAGTCAAGTCAAATCTCCATGACCTGTAAGAAAATGAGAGTAGTCAGCTCATAGTTTCACAATTTTCCATATTTCTCCTCTTTATTCCCCTCCATTCTCTAACATAGCCTGTCATCATTTGCATATTGGCATACTCCATATGGGTGAGAAAGTGCCCCATCCTCATTCTTATTACCATGTCTTTACTCTGCTTTCTCCCTACTCCCCTCCCCTTGAAATGCCTTTCATGCCTTACTTATATAATGCTTTGTCTTGTTGTGTGACTGCTTCTCATGTGTCTGGCTTGTCTCTCTAATGTGATTGGCAGGTCCTGGAGAGCAGGGAGTAATTCTTACATCTCTTTTCTATACCCTATAGGGCCTAACATAATGTTGGGCATAGAGAAAACATTTGATAATAAGTTGTCAACTTGAACTAAATTGAATTGAGAAGAAAATAGTGTGTGTGTATTCAATCTATAGACTTTTTTTTAAAAACCAAGGGATTTTTGAAGAGGGGAGAAAGCAGGAGAAAAAAGATATAGGAAAAAGGAAGAATATATGTTTTAATACAAATTAAAATCTAAGGAAAGTGATGCCCTAGTGACCTAGGGCAATTTTTATTCATGTTGGGAATGCTTTTCCCAATACCTCTAAAACTATTCTGACTTTGTTTTAAAGGTCAGTCCATATAGAAAACCTCCATTCCTTCCTTCTGTTTTTTCCTCTCTCAACCTTTCTAGTAGATTGAACCTAGCATTCACATCAGGGAATGCCTGGTAGCTTAGGCAGCCTTTGATTACAAGAAAGTAGTTACAGAAATTCCCCCCTTATGATCTTACATTATCTATATGAGAGCAATCAAGTGTATCAGCTGGAAACTTCCCATCACTGTGAATGAGGTGACAAGTTCATGCAGGAGTTTTCACCCAACATTCTTTCTGAGGCAGATTGGTTTGGCTATTAAGAGAGCTAACCTAAACCTCCACCTGCTTCTCCCTAGGAGGGATTATCATCCTGATGTAGACATATTCAGGGGGACACGGTAGCTCCTCCAACAGTTACTTAATGCCATACAAAATAAGATGTTTACAACTTCCATTATTACACTATCCATTCAATCAATTCAACTAATACTTTCTCTTTTTTTGTCTTTATTAAGTTGTTTTATTACTTTTAGTTTACAAGATTCAGTTTCACAATCCCTCAAGTTTCAAATTATTTTTCTCTCTTTTCCTATCCTCCCCCCCCAACATGGCAGCATGCAATCAAGTATAGGATCTGCAAATACTTTCACATTAGGCATTAATCAGGTTGTAAAGAAGGATTATAACTGATGGAATGAACAATGGAAAAGAGGAGACGGTAGTTTGCTTCAATCTGAATTCAAACTCTACAGTGCTTTCTCTGAATGTAGACATCTCTTTCCATCATTAGTCTTTTGGGGTTGTCTTATAACAACTAATACTTTCTAATTATAAACTAAGAGATACCTGATCTCTTAGTTAACAGGTCCCTTGGTGTAGCAGGGATTTTTAGCCTAGGGTTTACGGATCTACAGGGTCCATATAGGGGTTATGTAAACTTGGAACTATTAATATTTTGAAAATTATATTTTAATAGAACTAACTTCTCTTGTCACATATATGTATATATATGTATATATATATATATATATACACACACACATATTTATGTGTGTTTATTCCATTAAAAAAATCTTCTGAGAAGAGATCGATAGGCTTCACCAGGCTGCCAATGAGGACCAAGACATATAAAGGATTGAGAATCCCTGGTTTAGTTTAAGATGAAAAGAAGACTAAGACATAATTCTTTTCTCTCATGGCACTTTCACTATAGTAGGAAAGGTGGGAAAGGTACAAATAGCTATAATAGCCATTGTCTAGAAAGCCAGCATGGATTGTATACAGAGGAGAGAGTCAGGAAGACCTGGGTTAGAATCTTCCCTCCAGCCTTTGTTAGTTGTATGACACTGTTTAACTCACTTAAACTTCTGGGTCCCCAGGTATCTCCCCTGAAAAATAACCAGTGGGAATTGATGATCTCTAAGGTCGCTTATATTTTAGGTCTGTGATTCTATAATCTATCCTTCAATATTATGGTTAGAGGATAGAAAGAATTTTCTTTTTACTAAAAATTATTTTTACTCGGAATAAACAGACACCAAATGAAATGAATGCTGCCATATACATATTAGAACAGAAAATGAGAGTTATACATAAAACTGGAAATCTCTATTATATACAGATTACTTCTCCTTTCTTGTAAACAAAGACTCCTTGAATACATTCAACATCTAACTTTTAAAAGCTTTCTCATGTGTCTGATTCCTTCAGGCCTACCTTTACTTCTGTGCATTTAAAAGTTTCAGTCCATCCTGATTTCTTCCTTTCTTTTTTAAAAAAAATTTATTGATATGTTTTATCTTTGCAGACATTTAAAGATTGCTCATATTCTCTCAGAGATCTCTTGTAATAGTGCAAAAGCAATGAGATAAAACTAAAATTGTAGTGACGTCAACTTAACGATGCATGCAACCTTCCAAATTTCTAGCACTCCCTATTCCTCTCTATTTCATTTATTCATTTATTTTCGTGAACAGAAATCTGTTTTCTTTTCCTACGATTATCCATCTCATTGGGGGAAATAGGAAAGAAAAAAAATTATTTTTATAAATATACAGAGTCAAGCAGAAGAACTTCCTTAATTGACTATATACAAAGTTTTTGTATTTCATACAGTGATCAAAGACAGTCTCAAAGGACTTGTGATGAAGAATGCTATCTACCTCCAGAGAAAGAACTGATTTTGTCTAAATACAGACCGAAGCATATTATTTTTCTCTTTTTTTGTGTGTGTTTGAGTCTTCTTGCACAAAATGACTAATAGAGAAATATTTTGCATGATTGCACATATATGTCCTGTATCAAATTGCTTACTGTCTCAAGGAGAGGGGAGATGAGAAAAGAATAGAATTTAAAACTCAAAAATTAAAAAAAATAATAATAAACATTATTTTGACATGTAATTAGGGTGACAAATAAAATATCATTTAAAAGTATATGTTTCATTTTGTGCTCTCAATCTATGACCTCTCTTTCAGAAGGTGGATGGTATGTTTCATCATCTGGAATCATGAATGGTTTTATTTTATTATGTGTAAGTGTTTTCAAAACAAATATTACAAATAATTAAAGGTTACATGGATACATGTCCCAAATCACTAATATATATATATATATATATATATATATATAAATTAAGGCAACAATGAAGTTTCATTTCATACAGTGCAAACCTGCAAAGTTGATAACCAGTGGTAATGGTCACTGTTGAATGGACCATGAGAGGACAGTAACAATAATATATTACTAACCATTGTGTGAAGTTGTTCTTGGCAAGGGTGGGAGGGCACAATTTTGAATATTTCCAGAAAAAATTATTCAATTATTCACACTCTGTGACTTAGTGATGCCACTATTAAGAATATATCTACAAGGGGCGGCCAGGTGGCTCAGCGAGTAAGAGCACAGGCTCCAGTGTTGGGATGACCTGGGGATCAAATCCGGGCTCAGATACTTAGCACCCACACCCAGAAACACCTGGCCGTGTAACCTTGAGCAAGTTACTTAACCCCTATTGCTTTAAAAAAAAAAAAGAATATATCTACAAAAAAGACAAAGATAGAAACAAAGTTCCAATATATACCAAAATATTTGTGGTAGCATTTTATTGTGGTAACAAAGAACTGGAAGCAAAGTAGGACCCCATCATTGATAGAACGTCTTTTTTTTTTAAAGCAATCGGGGTGAAGTAACTTGCTCAAAGTTACATGGACAGTTATTTCTGGGTGTGGTGCTAAGTATCTGAGCCCAGATTTGATCCCCAGGTCATCCTGACACTGGAGCTGGTGCTCTTACTCTCTGAGCCACCTGGCCACCCCAATAGAATGTCTTAATAAATTGTTATATAACAATCAAATTGAATATCATCATGTAATAAGAAATGATAAACATGCAGTATTCAGAGAAGCATGAGGAGAATTGTATGAACTGATGCAGAATGAAATAAATGGAATCAGGAAATTTAAAAAATATATCACTATCACAATGCAACTAAAAAGATAACTATATGCAAGCCAAACTCTGAGGAACATAAAAAACCAACAGTGGTCTGAGAGAAGCTGCAATAAAATAGATCTCCCTTTTCTCTGGAGGACACTCAAGAATGAATGATAAAAGCTGGAAGTCACATGCATAGCAGGCTCATTTACCTTTTAAGTTGATTTCCCTTAATTGCTTTGATAGTTACATTTCAGTTCTATACTGGGGGTATATTTCCAGGTATAATAGTGATGTTAAAAGAAAACAATAAACAATTTTGAAAAAAAAAATAATTGAGAAAAATTTTGTACTAGTGTAAAATACCTCACCAGTGATAAATGTTTGTTCTATTTGGTTTGAATATGTTTGTATTCGTTAGAATTAGGGCTAATCATAGTAAAAAAAGAACCAAACCAAAAGTTCTTTGTAACTTCTTGTAAGGGTTATGGGATTTAAAGATCTCCCATGCCCCATGGACGTGCTGGCGTGGCAGAGCAGGAGAAAGTGAAAAGCCGAGCTAACTGTCCTGCGGTTGGCAGTTGGCGGCGGTTGCCTTTTTTTTTTTTTTTGAGTTAGGACCCCTGCTGAGCACTGCCAGGGGCCGGAGCTGCTGGGAGCAGGACTTTCTGCTAAGGACTCCTGCTGGGGACTGCCAGGGGCCAGAGCTGCTGGGAGCCCGCTTCCAGGGCGCTGGGTGGTTGCTGTGAGTGGGGAGAGGAGGACCTTTGCCTGAGGTAGCCTGTTCTGTTTTAAAGGCTTGAAAATGTGGGTGCTTTCTACTTTATCTACCTGTGCCAATATCAT
>NW_027186457.1:2189913-2203641 GCF_028583685.1 Petaurus breviceps papuanus | reverse complement strand
GATTTCAGCAGCAAGTAGCCATAGAAGAAGAGATCTTCACCCCTTACCACAAGATTTTGGGGCCCCATTTGTTCGGGGTGGGGGGAATGATGGGGAGCTTGTGCTCAAGCCCCACCCTAAAATATGTTTTTTTTGTGTTTATTGTGTGCTATTCTTATTATATTGTTGTGAAATTTTGTTGACACCAGTTATTCCTACTGTATTTTTGCCAAGTAAGGGACATGAAAGATCTTGGGGCCGAATGTAAGGGTTATGGGATTTAAAGATCTCCCATGCCCCATGGACGTGCTGGCGTGGCAGAGCAGGAGAAAGTGAAAAGCCGAGCTAACGGTCCTGCGGTTGGCAGTTGGCGGCGGTTGCCTTTTTTTTTTTTTTTTTAGTTAGGACCCCTGCTGAGCACTGCCAGGGGCTGGAGCTGCTGGGAGCAGGACTTTCTGCTAAGGACTCCTGCTGAGGACTGCCAGGAGCCGGAGCTGCTGGGAGCCCGCTTCTAGGGCGCTGGGTGGTTGCTGTGAGTGGGGAGAGGAGGACCTTTGCCTGAGGTAGCCTGTTCTGTTTTAAAGGTTTGAAAATGTGGGTGCTTTCTACTTTATCTACCTGTGCCAATATCATAACTACTCTGATGGCTTTCACTTTCTGGTTTTGGGACTCAGTCTTTTGGTATCTTAATAAATTTTCTAGTTTATTTCCCCAAATGGCAAACCTGATGTATTTTGTGATGGATAATTATATCAGCATATTTATAATCTCTATAGGCATTGTGAATATGGCATTGCTGATACACTTCTCTATCCACTGCAGTGACTTCCTTGCACTTTTAGGCATTCCCCTTTTGTGTTCCCTAAAGGGAGCCAGTACCCTCATTCTACTTAGGGCAATTAACTGGGAGATGCTGCCCAGGGCTGGCTTCTTTAACAGTATTTTAGGCTTCAGAGACTCTCTCTTATTATCATTTCTCTTTGTCAATATCTATTTGTTCTCTGTTCCATTCCTTCAGAATTCTGCACCTTAGTCTAAAATGACAGGGTAACATGGCTAATAGAAAGAACAGAGGTCCAAGAATCAGCAAATGTACATTTGCTATTAACAACTTTTATGTCCTTGTATATGTCTGTTTCTAATGTCCCTTGTAGCTCTAAAAATTATTACTTCAATACAAACTTGGTCTTAGATGATAATCACAAATGTTGCTACTGACTGGCAGCATATTTATATTTTAACATTCTTCTAATACCTTAACCACAAAAGGGAAAACAGTGGTATGAATTTTGGCAAATGAAAGCAAAACAATGAGGGATTTGGAACAATTCTGTGATCCCCAAATCACAAGATGTAGATGATTGCCTATGATGCCTACTCATAAGAGTAGCTCATTTGGCTACACTGATCTTATTCTTGAATAACTCATTACCATGAACCTTGCTTGGTTTTACCAATCTTATTCTTGAATGAATCTTTACTATGAGTCAACAGGATCTTGTAGGAACAGGAAGAACACAATAGGAGACGCCCATCACTCACAGGAATAAAGATGGTGTTTATGAAGGAGGCTAACTAGAGAAATTCCATTTTATGTTTATATGTTTTTTATTCTAACATTCAAAATTTACTTTGAATATTACTTACTTTGCACCTTACTTTGCAAATGACTAAAAGTAGGGTTTACCAAAAAAAAATGTAGAGCTAAAGGCAGTATTTGGAATCAAGATACCCACATTCAAATCCAGGCTTTGCCTCAGACTAGTTTTGTGTCCATGGACCACTCACTGAAACTTTCCAAATGTGACTTTTCTCATCTATAAAATGGTTATAGAATTGTAAGATTGAATGCAGACTAAAATCTGTGAGAGAAATCTGTAAGGATCATACAAAGTCCCTGACTTCAAGCAGCTTCTGCTATTACTTTAGCCATCATAAAAGGGTGTGCCAGATATAGGGTGCATCTCTGGCATCACCAAAGAACCAAAGAAGGTGAGAACAGAAAGAGACTAGAGATTTAGTTCAACTCATCATTTATAGGTAAGGCAACAGAGCCTCAGCTCATGAGGAATTTTCCCAAGGTCCCACAGGTGGCAATTGACAGAACCAGCACATGAACTTAAGTCTTTCATCTGCAATCTAAAATGACTTCCACTCTCTACTCACCAGTGTAGATGAAAGTCAGCTATGGATTTTTTCCTCTGGAAACCTGTAATGGGGATGTAAATTTAAAGATCTTCCCTGCCCCTAAGCTAAAGTGCACCTGGAGCCTGGGGTACGAGGCTTGTTTTTCAGTAGATACTTTTTGATTGGTCAGTGGGTCCAAAAAGTTGTTACATTCTCTGAGCCAGGAGAAGGCTATATAAGCCCTGATGTATAGCTTTGTTTTGGGGCTTACTTTGAGAAGTGTTCTGTGATTTGATCTGGATTCTGGGAAGCCATTGTCCAGAGCCCCCCAGCTTTGAAACCCAGATGTTGTTTGGTATGGATGTAATGGTTGCACAGTTTGGAAAACTGTGTACTTGATCTGTTTCTCTGTCTTGATAATTCTGTCTGTATACTCTGAAGTTCAGGGTGCTTACTTTTTTCCCTGAACGAGGTAAACGATATATGTTTGACTGATTAAAGTAAGCTTGTTAACCCATTTTGAGTTGCTTTCCTTTATCAAAGCAGATCCAAGAACCTGTATTGGCAGCAAACCCTGAGGACGCTTGGGGTGCTTGCTTCTACAACACATCAAAAGCAGTTAAACTAAAGGGAAGAACTGAAAGCAGGTGCTTTTTCCCATTTCCACACCTCTATTCCTAAGCTAATTGCAAAACTTCCAAGGAGAGGACCAAATCTACTTCACAGGAGGGAATGAGAAAAATCTTGATTCTAAGAAAGAGGAGTGAGGAGACCTGGGGAGTTGGTCCAACTCTCCCTTTAACCCACTAGATGTATCTTTTAGTAAATCAATTTTCCTCTTTGGGCCTCAGTTCTTCCATATGACAGGAGTTCTCTGAGGACAGAGACTGTTCTATTTTTGGCTATGTATCTCCAGGGCCTGTCATAGCACCTTCAATATATCCAGCACTTAATAAATCTTTATTGAAATTGAACTGAGCAGATTGGATAAGATGCTAAGGACGCTTCTGGCTCTCAAGAAGTCTTTTTAAATTTATACATAAATTTGCCTAGGATATGATATTTCCTCTCCTGTGAAAACTTACAGCATTGCTCCTGCAGCTCACTAAAATGAATCTGCAGTCACAGCAAACAAATGTTTATGGCTTCCTACCACCCATCATGTTATTGGTATAATAACATTGCTCTAAAAGAAAAAAAAATCTGCTTTTTCTTTTTTGAGCTCAAAAGAAAATTTTTGCTCAACATGACTGGTCTCCTCTAGTGTGACTTCCCAGAAATAGCCTTTCTAGATCTCTGTGTTCAAATAATCTATTTTCCACATGCATGGTACTAGTTCAACAATTCAATTCAGTAAGCTTTTATTAAATGACAGCTCCTTATGAAATACAATGGTCCTTGCTAGACCCTGGGAATAAAAAGTCAAAAATTGGCCTGTCCTTGTTTTTAAGAAGCTTACACTATCCTAGGGATACAACATTATATACAGATAAATGAATCGAATTATAATCCAATAAATACAAAGTAATAAGGACCAAAGTGAGCATTAAGAACTGGGTCAGGAAAAGTCTCTAGAAGTATGTAATCTGAACTAATTCATGAAGAAAACTATAAACTCTAACAGATAAAAGTATAAAGGAAGAACATTTTAGGGATTGGGATGGGGGCAGCCCTGTGTAAAGATGTGGAGGTAAGACATGTCATGTTACATATGAAGAGGTCCATTGAACTTGGTGTATAAAGGAGGAGGGAATAAGGGAAAATAAAGCTGATATAGTAGGTAACTGGAGCCTGATTTTGAAGGACTTTAAAGACCAAGCCTAGCAATTTGTTTTTAATCCTAGAGCCAGTAGGGAGCCACAAAAGATTCTTGAGTAACGAAATTTATATTGTAAGGACTTTGTTTTATGATAATTTCATTTGTAGCTGTATGTAACATGGATAATTAGCCAGAAATGTCGTCTTTTCCTCACTCTCTCTCCCTTTTCCTCCCTTCGTCCTCCCACTTTTACCTCTTCTTCCTTCCCTTTTTCCTTCCATTCCTCAACCCAAGACTTAAGAACTCCATTGCCGGGCAGAGCCAAGATGGTGGCACAGAAGCAGCAAAACTCAGTGAGCTGCCCCCATAACCACTTCAAATGCCTATAAAATATGACTCTAAATAAACTTTAGAGCAATCCTCCCAGTTTCTCTCTCTGCCTCAACGAGGTGCTGCTTCCAAAAAGTTCTTCTGCCTCTCTCTTGTCTCTCCAAATCTACGTCACCAGCTCCTCCCAGTTCAGGACTTTCTTTTCACATCAACAAGTCCACCCCCCAGGTGGGATTAACAAGCTCTGGGTTTTAACACAATCAATTTGAAAACCAAGCCAATACAGGGGAATCTTTAAATGCCATTACTATCACACAAACTCACAAAGTGACAGAGAGAAACAAATCTCCTGCTGAAGGCAACCCAGCAGACTGACAGAAAGGGTCCATCACCACATGCTGGGAGCCAAGCCCAGCCCCATGTGAGCCACGGTTTTAGACCCAGGGAGGCCCCAACCAGCGGTGACTGGAGCAAATTTCTGGAAAGTAGATCACAGCAGCTGTGGCCGTTTCGAGAATTATCAACCCATAAATGCCAAAGACAAAGTAAAAGGTCAGTGGAGACTTTGGGAATGGGGGACTGAAAGAACAGTCTGACCTCTGCCCCCAGGGTGAGAAGGTGAGAAGCAGCAGAGGTGCTTTGGCCATGCAGCTGCTGCGTGACTTCTTCAGAGCTCCTGGCCTGCAGATCATAGGGGGACCAAGCAACCATTCTGAGGAGTAATCCCTCTTGCTTTAACCTGCTTGTATCTGGATCACTGTCTTAGGTGGAGGTTCTGGGGCATGTGACCAGGTGCCAGAGCCTGTGAAGACTTCAAAGAGGGCCCTCAACGAATATCTCCAGTAGCTGCAAAAACCCCAGCAATTTGGGACAAAGCTCTCCTCTCTGGAAGCAGAGTTCTACTGTGGCAAAAAGCTCAAAAGCCAAGTAATTGAGTGGAAACATAAGCAAGCAAAAGAAGCAAAGCAAGTACAGCCGTCAAACCGTAGACTCCTTTTTTGGGGACAAAAAGGATCAAAACATTGAACAGGAGGAAGACAACAAAGTCAGAACTCCTGTACCAAAAGCTTCCAAGAAAAATATAAATGGGTTACAGGCCATAGAAGCTCAAGAAGGATTTGGAAAACCAAGTAAGAGAAGTGGAGGAAAAATTGGGAAGAGAAATGAGAATGACACAAGAAAATCATAAAAAGACAGTCAACAATCTGACTGAAAAAAATAACACCTTAAAAAGTAGAGTGACTCAAATGGTAAAAAAAAAAAGCCCCCAAAAAGCCAATGAGGAGAAGAATGCCTTAAAAATCAGTATTTGCCAGATGGAAAAAGAATTTCAAAAGCCCACTGAAGAGAATATTTCCTTCAGAATTAGATTGGAGCAAATGGAAGCAAATGACTTTATGAGAAATCAAGACACTATTAAATAGATGCAAACAAATGAAAAAATAAAAGGCAATGTGAAGTATCTCACTGGGAAAACCACTGACCTAGAAAATAGATCCAGGAGAAATAATTTAAAGTTTATTGGACTACCTGAAAGCCATGATCAAAAAAAGAAACTAGAAATCATCCTTCAAGAAATTCTCAAGGAAAATTGCCCTATTTTAGAACCAGAGGGCAAAATAGAAATTGAAAGAATTCACCAATTAGCTCTTGAAAAAGATACCAAAAAAAAAAAAACCTCCAGAATATTACAGCAAGTTTCAGGAGTTCCCAGATCAAGGAGAAAATATTACAAGCATCCAAGAAGAAACAATTTGAATATTGTGGAAACACAATCAGGATAACACAAGTTCTAGTAGCTTCTACATTAAGAGATCAAAGGGCTTGGAATATGATACTCTAAAGGTCAAAGGAGCTAGAATTAAAACCAAGAATCACCTACCCAGAAAAACTGACTATAATGTTTCAGGAGAAAATTTGGTTATTCAATGAAAGAGAGGACTTTCAAGCATTCTTAATGAAAAAAAAAACAGAGCTGAATAGAAAATTTGACATTCAAATACAAGAAGAAAGAAAAGCATGAGAAGGTAAACAGGGAAAAGAAATCATAAGGAACTTATCATTGTTGAACTATTTATATGGCTGCATAGAAAAATGATAATTGTAACTTATGTAACTTTTCTAAGTATGAGGATAGATGAAGGGAATATATATATATATATATATATATGAATGTATATGTGAGTGTGTGTATATATGTGTACAGGTATACATAGATAGAGGGCACAGGATCAACTGAATGGGAAGGGGTGATATCTAAAAAATAAAATTAAGAGGTGAGAGAAGAATACAATGAGAGGAGATAGGGAGAAACAGAATAGGGTAAATTATCTCATATTTTAATAGGCAAGGCAAACTGTTATAATGAAGGGGAAGAACAGGAAGGCAAAAGGGAATGGGTCAACCTTATTCTCATTGAATTTGGCTTAAGGAACAAGTAACATACACACTAAATTGGCTATCTTACCCCACAGGAAAGTAGGGGGGAAGGGGATAAGAGGGGGGATGATAGAAGGGAGGGCAGATTGGGGGGGAGGGTTGTTAGAAGCACATACTTTTAAAAAGGTACAGGGTCAAAATGGAAAATAGAACAAGTGGGGGTCAGGATAGGATGGAGGGAAATATAGTCAGTCTTTCACAATATATCCACTATGGAAATGTTTTGTGTAACTACACATGTACAACCTATATTGAATTGCTTATCTTTCCAGTAAGCGTGGGTGACAAGGGAAGAAGGGAAAGAATCTGGAATTCAAAGTTTTAATATCAAATGTTCAAAAAAAAAATAGAACTCCATTGCCATTGCACCCCTTTGTCTAGACTTATTCCCCTCCTCATTTGCATGATTATACCCAATTTTCATGTTACTGAGTCTGAAGACCCATGTGCCACATGATACCCATAATAAATGGTGACGGTAGAACTCATCAGACTCAGAATATCTTAGTGGCTCTGTCTCACGCTTTTCTCACCACCACCACTATCACCAATACCACGACCACCACCCCCATTAACTCCCATATATAGGTCAAATGATTTTAGTCAGGTAGTATAATTCTAAGTTATAGCTCTGGATTGAAGAAGATATTCTAGGAGACAAAACCAGCAAACTTGAATTAGAGAAAATTTATCTTTATTGATCTGTCACAACTCTCTTGGCTTCAGCCTTGACCCATGAACATAGCCTAGTAGGTGGACATTTATAAATACTGACATTTATTTAATGAATTAACATTTGCAGAAACTTCTCTATTCTTTTATCTCACTCAAGTCTCACAATAAATCTATGAAGTTGGCACTGTGGATATTATTATTATAATTATTTTCAATTTACTGTTGAAAAGCCTTAGAATCAGAGATTAAGTGATTTAGCCATGGCCACACAGCTCTTAAATGTCAGACACAGGATCTAACCCTTAGTCTCTCCTAACTTGAAATCCAGTGCTCTTCTCATATATAACTCTTCCTCTGATTTCATAAACTCTCAACTTCAAGCCTATCACCCTTTGTGTGTCATAAGACTTACAGATAACCTAGAATCAAATGCCATAAGAACCAGAAGTGACCCTGGAATCCTAGTAGCATAGAGTCACTTAATTAGTCACCCCAGGCCTACTGCCTCATTTTACAGATGGAGAAACTGATGCTCATAAAACAGAAATGAGTTATTCAAGGTCATACAGGTAGTAAGTTATTACTACTATTAATTAATTAGTAATTAATTATGTTTGATTATTTGGACGGACCTCTCGCAAAGTTGTGGGAGGACATAGGCAACAGGTTAAACAGAATGAATGGTAATGGTTACAATGTAACCTGCATCACATTATTGATTTCACAGATCAACTGGACTATTGGAATAATGATGGAGGTAACAGCAAATAATGGAAACAGTCTTGGACTTGGGTTCCAAAGACCTGAGCTTGAATCCTTGCTCTGACACCCCCTGTAGCATGTAGAATTGCAGGTAATTTATTGTACCTCCCAGGCACAGTTTTTTTTTTCTGTAAAAAGTTGATAGTAATAAAAAGGTTAATAATAATATGTTCACTTTTTGTCAACCTTAAAATGCTAGACACATGTAATTTACTAATAGTAAATAGTAAAGGTAGGATTCAAACCCAGATCCTTTGATTCCAGATGCAATGTTCTCTCTAACACAAAATAGTTGCTTCAGTTAAAGGGAAGTGGGATAAAGATATGAGAGACAGACAGAGAGACAGAGACAGAGAGAGACAGAGACAGAGAAAGAGAGACAGAGAGAGAGACACAGAGAGAGAGACAGAAAGACAGAGAGAGAGACAGAGAGACAGAGAGAGACAGAGAGACAGAGAGAGAGACAGAGACAGAGAGAGAGAGACAGAGAGACACAGAGAGAGAGAGAGAGAGAGAGAGAGAGAGAGAGACAGACAGACAGACAGAGAGAGACAGAGAGAGAGAGACGGAGAGAGAGACAGAGAGACAGAGAGAGACAGAGACAGAGACAGATACAGAGAGACAGAGATAGAGTGAGAGAGAGACAGTGAGACAGAGAGAAGAATGAAGGAAAGAAGGGGAAATAGGGAGAAAAAAGAGAAGAGGGGAGGGAAGGAGAGAGGTAGAAAAGGAGAAAGAAGGAAGAAGGGTTAATGAGAGAGGGAGAGAGAAAAAGAATAGAGAGAAAAGGGGAAGGAAGGAGAGAAATACATACAGAGAGATAGAAACAAAGACAGATCCAAAGAGAGAGAGAGAGTTCTAAGATTTTAAGATGGAAGACAGGTATACGTATTGGAAAAGGGAATTTTCTCATTGAGAGCCCCCTATTCCAAGGAAATTAAAGGACCAGTCTAAGCCAGGCAAACCAACCAGCTATGTAGTTAGGATACACTGCCTGCCAGATTGTAATAACTGACCTCCATAGAGCCCTCTATGATTTAGAAAGCATATTACATACATTATTGCCTTTGGTTCTTAAAACAGCAGCACTGTGAATTAGATGCTGCAGGCATTCTTTTTCTCTTTTAATAGATGAGTAAATTCAAACTCTCTAAGAAATTCACAGATTTGTCCACAGTCCCTCTGTCAGTCAGCCTGTATGAGAGGCAGAATTTGAATGCTAGTTTTACTCAGTTCTATCACTGTCCACTACTCCACACTGTCTTTCTCAAGTGGTTAGTACAGTCTTAACCTTAGAGGAATGAAAGACATACTAGACATTTTGGTCAGTGTGTTAGGTTAGTGGAAGGTAGGTGTGAGAAAAGATATTTAGGGCCTGTGATCATTTATATATATATATTTGCTATTTTTTCTTTTGGAGGGCGGAAGGTGGGGCAGTTGGGTTAAGTGACGTGCCCAAGGTCACATGGCTAGTTTTGTGTTAAGTGTCTGAGGCCAGATTTGAACTCAAGTCCTCCTGACTCCAGGGCCGGTGCTCCATTCACTGCACCATCCAGCCGCCCCTGGGCCAGTATCCTTTAGGAAGCATGCTGTCTAAGAGAAAAATCACCTACCCTATCATAGCCAAAAAATTGGCTCTGCAGAGAAGGAAGATGCATAGAGGTTCAAAAATGTACTAAGAACAAAATTTGCCTTTTCTTAACAACCTACTGTTTAACCCAAGCTTCATTAACTATAACACAATCCTTCAATTTAAGAAATCATTTCAATGATTATTCCTAATGAGTACAAAGATATTTATATGAAAAGTAGGTATGTGTGCCTCTGTCCCCCCTCCCTTACCCTGAAACTAGAATTCAAGAAGTCTAGCACACACTTTAATTAGAATATCCTTCAAGAAGAAATCTCATGAATAATAATGTTACTCCTCTGCTGTTCATTAAGTAAATACAGTTTTGTCTAAGATTCTCACATTTTTTTTCCTTTCAGATTCTGATATAGTTTTTAATAAATATTATTTGTTAAAAAAACACAACTAAGTGACTTGTTTACTTTGGATTATCACAAACATCATTTTAACCTAATATTCCTTCCTCAATGAATAAAATATTTTATTCTTTGTAAATAAATAAGTTAATCTTATTTAAAAAAAAGTCTGGCTGCACTAGCACAGCCCAAGTGGAAACAACCTACAAGATCCAGATCCTTGGAGGATTTAAGACAACTGAGTTGTGGTTGTTTAGTTATTTTTTAGTCATGTCTGATTCTTTATGACCCCCATTTGGGGATTGGTTTGCTATTTCCTTCTCCATCTTATTTTACAGCTGATTAAACTGAGGAAACAGGATTAAGTGACTTGCCCAGGGTCACACAACTAGAAACTAAGACCAGATTTGAACTCAGGTCTTCCTGACTCCTGGCTGAGCATTCTATCCATTGTACCAACTACCTGCCCCCAGGACAACTGAGAGAAAGCCCCTATTCAAGGAAGGGATTCCCATGTCTCATTTGAAACACTTCAAGATTGTTTACACTTATTTTGAAAGATATCAAAAACTGTACTTCTCCCCCTCCATTTTATTTTTTTTAATTTATCCCTTAGCTTAGCAAGGATGCTGACAAATATTTGAAATAAAATTAATTTACCCCAGTTTCTGCTCTATTCCATATGTGCTATGAAGTATTTAGTTTATTTCATTTTTGGAGGACTGGAGTATGGTATGGGAGGTGGCAGCAAAGAAGGGTGGAGAAAATAGTGAAATTGAAGTCACAAAATAAGAATAAAAAAAAAACATTTTTTTTTTCCCATAGGAGGATTATAGAGAGTGATCAAGTGGGAATGTTGATCCCTATTTGTAGGTGTAAATCCTATACAAGTGGGTGGTCTGAGAACTGGTTACCCTTCATAGGAATTGGTCAGGAGTTCTTTCTTCAATGTATGCTTTTGATTTTAGCTCTCATAAAAGATAATTTTTAGAACCTTAGCTTGGAGGTAGAGGAAAAAGATTTAAACTTTACTGCTTACTACTAAAATCTTTCATTTTAAATGAAAGTGAGTATATAGCTTTTAACAAACTAAAAAAAAAGATGAACAAAAAATAGCAAACTTCCTGATATGAATGAAGGGCAAATTTACTTAAATGATTTTAAAAGGTAGATAGATTTTAGGGATATGGAAACTTTTTAAAAATTGAGTACTTACTTGGTAATGCAACAGAAAACATGTTTTCTAGGTATTCCTCCCACCCCCCACATATTCAATTTTTCCCTTGTTCTTAGAAATCAGAAATTATAAGTTAGGTAATATATGTTTGAAATGTGGATACAAACAAGAATAAAAGCATACATACAGATTGTATATATAGAGAGAGAGATAGAATTTTTCCTACATGTGTATACACATGTATGTATGATGGTACAGAACCAGGATTTCATTATCACAGGAAACACCAACTGTGGAAACTCCCTCGACTTATGCAGATTAACAGCTAGTCCATAATTTGTAATCGTAGAGGTTTCGTTGTGCACTGAGAAGTTAAGTGATTTGATTTCAGATACATAATAGCGGGTATCAGAGAAAGCATCCGAACTTCGCTCTTCCTGATGCCATTAGAATGTGAGCTCTCCAGTCTAAGACCTTTCCCCCACCCCTTTTTTTGTATCTCATAGCACCTGCTACATAATTGCACTTTGTTGTTGTTGCGGCTTGTCTTTCAGGCAGCACTGGACAGTCACCAGCCTCACTCTCTCCTCCAGAACCATCTGGCTCAGGGGCAAGTTACACATCAGGCAGGCTGGACTATAGATGCAGTGGGAGACCTTGGTCTTTTTAAGCTAAGGTCTTTCCCAGGTGTCAGTTTGTCTGAGGCAGCGCCCATACAGTGACTAAGGCTAGGTAAGAAATGAGACCAAAAAAAAAAAAAAAGTCAGTCTGGGAGGGAAAGTTTCTGGTCAAAATAGAAACAATTGCTATCCACATTCACTCCCAGCCACCAAAATCCAATGACCAAATGAGGAGGTTTGGGCTTCACCTATTGTTGGCCAGTCAGTGAGGGCCATAGTGATTTAGCCATGGTCCTTAAAAGAGAAATCTAATCTATAATCCTCAAGGAATCTTGCTAGGTTTCAGTGATCAAAATTCACATTGCTTTGCACAGAGTACCCACGGGTAAGGGTACTGAGTAAGGTACAGTCTCCCTCTGCACCCTCTGTGAAGACTCCTCAGAATGAGAAGGGAGGGGGACTATCTCGAAACCAGAGACAGACTTTTGTAAGACTGGACATACCTGAGTCCTGGGTCTCCTAAGAAATCACACAACCTAGGACCTGTCCCTTCCCCCACCCCCTTCCCTTGCCAATCAGCCTTAAAGCCTTCCGGAAGTTTAGGAATTTCATAGAGCCCTTCCCCTTTCTTCACTTTGGCAGTTGCCAAATCAGGATAGGTACATTTGGATTGGCTATCCCCTATTTCCTTGTTCCTTATCATTGGAGGAGATTTCACGCTCAGACTGTAAGCCCGCCTCCCAGCCAATGGGAGAAAGGACAGAGGTGGGAGGGGCGCTTGACTTCCCTAGGGTGTAAATTCTTGTTTGGTTTTCTTTAACATGCCTCTTTCTGCTGGTTCGTACTGGTGGAAGGGATGACCTTTTCTCAGTAGAATTAAAGAAACCTCTGACATTTTTTTTGGTAAGGGATTTTTGGGGTCCCTGTACCCCACACAGTATGATTCCCTGTGTGGACCCAGATGACTCCAAAGGAGACAATGAGGTTGGTGACATTCCACAGCCCTAGCTCACTTAAATCCAATTCACCTGCAAGTCAGGATGCTGCAGTCTGGGGTGCTGGGAGCCCTGAAATTCACGGCAAGGTCCATCTCAAAAGATTGTGATTAAAACCTTTTTTCAGCCAGAGACGAGGTCTATTAAAACTCTAGTTGGGGTGACCTGGTTTTAAGAATCCACCCTATTGGCCAGATTTCAAATATCTGAGCAATTTAATGGGAGGGGGCAAGACGGACCTTTGATACAGAAAGACTGGGGAGATCAGGATGTGATCTGAGTGGCTAATGCCTGGGGTGATCTGGAGGTAACTATGAAGGTTGGGCAGGTCTCAGGGAGCAGAAAATGAGGGTGTGGGGCCACAGTGAAGGGACAATTGAAAGGATTATTGGCGTGGGGCTGCTGCCTCAGGCAAGCACCAGAGACTTGATTCAGGGGCTTAGGGGGCCTCTTGTGATCTTGAATCCCACCCCCATCAAAGACATTGCCTTCTTGATGTCATGAGAATGAAGGACAAACAATAATCAGTGATTAGAACTAACCACCTCACTGGGGACCCAACTGACCAGGTCCAGTTGGGCAGTGCTGTTCCTACCTCCCTCCCTCCTCCCTCCCTCCCTTCCCTCCCTCCCTCCTTACTTTCTTCCCTCCCTCCTTCCCCCTTCCTTCCTTCCTTCCTTCCTTCCTTCCTTCCTTCCTTCCTTCCTTCCTTCCTTCCTTCCTTCCTTCCTCTCTTCCCTTTTCTCCTTCTTCTCTCTACCTCCTCTGTCTCCTCTCCCTCTGTCCACATAGGGAATCATACCTTTATAATCAGCATTTAAATGGTTGTCAACTTCTCTTCTCTTCTCTTCTCTTCTCTTCTCTTCTCTTCTCTTCTCT
>NW_027186457.1:2165920-2189903 GCF_028583685.1 Petaurus breviceps papuanus | reverse complement strand
CTTCTCTTCTCTTCTCTTCTCTTCTCTTCTCTTCTCTTCTCTTCTCTTCTCTTCTCTTCTCTTCTCTTCTCTTCTCTTCTCTTCTCTCTGCCACTGTTTCTCTATCTCTGCCCTCTCCCCTCCCCAGTCCCATCTATCTTTTGTTAAGGGTAATGGTCCTTAACTAAGCAATATAATTGATGCTTTCTGCAAGTTGTTGCCACTTAAAAGAAAAATCCTGTCCCTTCCTTAGATGGTCTCTTAGGAGTTATAGCTATCTTATAATTTAATAGTTTGAAAAGTCAAAGACTCATATATGCTGATATGAAAGAGATCCAATAGGTCATTGAGTTCAACACCCTCATTTTACAAATGACCAGAGACTAAATTGCTATCCCTCTTTATTTAACTCCAGTCTTAAATCATCAATTTCCCCTCAAAATATTGAACTGCATTTCCCATAGATATCTCACATTCAACGTGTTCAAAACAGAATTTATTATCTTCATTTTTTTCCATCAAACCTTGCCCTCCTTGGGGAATGCCAACCATTGGGGAATCAGTCATTCCGGCCCACGATCTCAGTGTCATTCTTGCCTCTTCATTCAGACTCATTGCACATATCCAATCTCATTCTTTTCCATCTTCACAATATCTCACATAGTATACATTTCCTTCTCTCCGCTCATAAAGCAGATACACTGGAAGAGTTCTTGTTCGCCTTATACCTGGAATGCTATAATCTCATTCTGATTGGTCTTTTTGCCGCAAGTTTCCCACTCACTCCAATTCATCATTCAGTTACTAAGGTTGTTTTATAAAGTGTAGATTTTCCCATGCTGTCCCTCCCCCCCCTCAGTAAACTTCAGTGGCTTCCTATTACATTCACGATAAAAGAGAAATTCTTAGATTTGACTTTTTTAACTTTCACAACCTGGTCCTCTTAGTTTCTGAGCATTTCTTTGTATCCCCAGACCTATTTCTTTGTATCCGTGGTATCTGGCATATAGTAAGCATTTCATAAATGTTTCTTAACTATCTCACTGCTCAGGGTCACATAGTAACTAAGGTAGAATCTGAACCTGGGTCTTTGTTGTTTCTGTTTCAGTATTCTATCCACTGCATCAAACTGTTGATTAAACAGCCAAAGTGTGATTGAATCCTCCTAGTGTCTATTTTTGTTATATTTGATTCTTGTGGCAAAAGCCTCCCTAATCTGGACCAATTGAGGAGGTCAGTTTGAATTAGGAACTGTATAAATTATGAAGTATTTTTAAAGAATTGCTGTTCGATTATTTTCAATTACAAGAGATACCCCAAATCAAATTAGGTTGCCATTTTTTTTCCTAAGGTAACATACTAGTGGATCTATTTATTCATTAGAATTTTTATTATATGATAGAAAAATCACTAGATTTAGAGACATAAAATCTGAGATCAAATATGGTTTGTTTCAGTTACCAGCTGTGTGATCTTGACAAACTCATTCTTTTCCTTCCTGTCTGGCCTCAAGTTTCCTCACCTTCAATGTGACCAAAAGAATAATTCGCATTTCTAGATTTCAAAAATTCTAGGATAGAACTAAGGGAATTAGCAAATGCTCAAATAGTGTGATTTGAAGGGGGCTATGGAGACCTTTCTGCCATACACTTCCCCCAAAAAAGCAGCCTCCTCTTTACCCCTTTTCTTTGCCTGAAATTCTTAGAATTTCATTGCATTGGGTTTTATCACTTATTAAAATGTAAATATCACTGAGGAAGAATAATGCGACAAACCTTATAAGTTATTTCTAGATAATGTGAATGAATTTTATTATGATCTTAGATCCAAAATGCTTTCTTTTCTTTTTAAGAATAAGGATAACTGGGGGCAGCCAGGTAGCACAGCAAGTAAGAGCACTGGCTCCAGTGTGGGGATCACCTGGGGATCAAGTCCGGGCTCAGACACTTAGCACCTACCTAGAAACACCTGGCCGTGTAACCTTGAGCAAGTTACTTAACCCCAATTGCTTTAAAAAAAAAAGAATAAGGATAACTGACATTTAAAGTGAGACTTTTAAAAATATTTATAGATCATATATAAATTTTTTTTTATTTGATCATCAAAACAAAGCAAACAAAACTGTCAGTTGGGAACTGCAGATATTCTTAGACTCATTTGACAGATAAGGAGATCAAGTTTAAAGAGGTCAAGACACTGGACCATGATCAGACAACTAAAAGATGTTGAAGGAAGAATTGGAAACTGAGACTGTCTTGACTCCAGTTTCAGTGCTTCTTCCACTCTCTGGAGAAATTTGGAAGCAGGAAACATTAAGATAGGGAAGAAAGAAGACGAAAGAGGGTGAAGATGACATTTACCTTTGACAGGTTTCAGTAGTTCATGAGTTTACAGCTGGGTGAGACCTTATAAATTATAGGTGAGAAAATTAAACTCAAAGAAATTAAGACATTTGCCACAATCACATTAGTAGCAAGGGACAAAGCTAACATTTAAACCAAGGTCCTTTGATTTCAGGTCCTTTGACTACAAATTCACTTTTCTTCCATCTAGGATACTTTCCCCAATATCTCTCCTATACCAGAAAGGACAGGCCTTCATTAAACTATGAATGGGCAGCAGCTATTTATTATATAGTACTAAATATATAAATATAGTACTAAAGAACCTCGCAAATATCTTGTTCTCATGGGTGGATTCATCTACAATATCACCTAGTTTCCTTATTAATTTGTTGTCCCTATTATTAATGCAATGTTATGACCTGTGGACACCAGAAATATTTCTACTTGATGACATATATATATATATATATATATATATATATATATATAGTACCATTTTGATCTTTAAAGATCATTTTATCATTTTTTAGATTCAAAATTCTTCAGAAACTGTAGCAAGTACCAAAGAAAATTGATAAGAAAGACCTGAGGTCCATATGACTAAAGAGTCATTGCTTCAACAGCTTTCTAATAAAAGATTGAAAATGGGCTGAATTTTTTCTAATATGGTCTGAAAGCATGAGAGACTGCTATAAAATAGTAAAATAAATAAATAAAATGGCAAGAAAATGCCTCTGGTGAAAAAGAAATCAATTTCATTCTCCAACCTGTAACATCCTCTAAATATTGTCTTTTGTAATAAAAGTCCCTCATGAAAAGTCATAAAATGCCAAAACGGGAGGAGTGTGACCTTTCTTTTTCATTCTTTTTTATGATAGATGTGATTGGAAATCATTTTCTTTGCTTTTCCTTTTAGACAGAACTAATTTCCCTAATTCAGAGGTCATGATATTATTTAATTTAGAGCTTTGGAATGTAAAACACATGACTTTCCCAAGCTATAGAGAAGAGAGTATTCACTTTGGAGAAAATACACATCATTTTCTCATTTCCTTAATCTGATGTTGTAGGTGGTCAAGTCCAATTGCTCAGTTTGGCCATGGGAGTTTGTTTAGTTTAGAGGGGAAAAAAAAGATAAAGGATTGCTAAATTGTGGGGGGAAATTAACTTTAAATGGTCAGTTTATATAATCTCATCATTTGCAAGAGTTAGGTAGGAGAACTGGATTGTTGTTTGAAAAGGACTGATAGTAACCGGGGATTTTCATAAAGCAGAGTGAAGCAGACAGAAGCAATGAAACAAGGTACTGAAAACCATTAACATGTAATTTGGGAATAGAAGATGCTTAAGCAAATATGTTAATGCAGCTGGTGGCAAATCTGAATTTTCCTGTTGGCATCGTTGGTTGTTTAGCTAGTTAAAATTCTGTAATGGTTGAAAATATCTCCTAGGTTTAAACTTACCCATCTAAGGCAGATGGGATAACTGTCTAATCTAAAAGGGAAAGTAGAATCAAATTCACAGAGGGGCTAGGGGAGAGAGAGAGAAATGAAAGGCAGCTTTTTGATATTCTAAACTTGTCTTATCCAGCTAATACAGACATCTTGCCCATGAAGTTAACACTACCGCAAATAGGAGTCCTAAACCAGGTTTACCCAATTTGGCTCAACTCAATTCATAATGGACTTCTGAACGGAGTCCTAAACCAGGTTTACCCAATTTGGCTCAACTCAATTCATAATGGACTTCTGAACAAGAAGACAGAATTACCAGTCTAGTTCATTGGTGTTGACATTTTAGTGTTCTGCTCATAATTGAAATGATAGAACCAATTCAAATGAGGCTTGGAGTCAGAACGACACAAGTGTTCAAATCCTACCTCAGATATTTGCTATGTGACTCTAGACAAATTGTTTACCCTACCCTTACCTCAGTTTCTTCATCTGTAAAATGAGAGAATTGGACTTGATGCCTTGCTTCTAAAGTCCCTCCCATCTATAAATCTATGGTGCTATGGTCTATGTCACTTTTAGTTCTCCTCAATTTGAATAAATTTGAACAGATAGATACTTCCTGGCATTACAAAATTGGAGTAGGTGATAATACAAATAAATTACTAATAGAAGAGAAATTAATTAAGACAAATCAACAAAGGAACACAGTTTAAAAATTACCTATAGGAGAAAAAAAAGCTCTTTTCTTTTTTTTCTTTTCTTTTTCTTTTTTTTTTCTTGTTGCACTCAACTTGACATCTTTATGATGTGAAAACACTAGTCAAATTTGTGTGACAGGGGACTTTATGAAAGAAAATATGATGGGAGTAGACTTTACATGTCTCAGCCTCTGTCTTTCTATCTCTAATCAGTTCTATAAAACCTTCTGTGTGTTTGGTTTCAAGCAACATTAGATCTATCTGAAAAGAAACCTCAGCTAGGTGATTTCATTTTTATTTCATTTACTTTCATTATAATCTCCAGGCTTTTTCATTTTAACTATTCTCCTCCCCTTTTGATGCTTTAGTGAAGGAGACAAAAGGGCATGCTTGCTTTTCAAAAAGTTATATTTTATTATTGACAAGGGTACTTACCATCTGGTCTGGGGAAATACTGGGCAGATAATGCCAATACCAGTTCATTTTCTAAACAGAAATCCACTTTCTGAATTGAGAATTCAATTTGACAAACATATTTAAGTACCGACAATGTGCAGAGTACTGTGCAGGAATCTAGGGAAGATACCAAAATAAAAAAATATGGTTTTCTTTTGTTTCATTAATAGCTAGAAGCTTTTTGGATGTTGTATTGAAAAAGATTTGAACAAAATGACCTCTCAATTCCCATTTCACTGTAGGATTTTTTAATGTTATATGGTTTCTCTATTTCCAAATCACACTGAAAAGCTTTCTCTTACCCCACTGTGGGTGTTCACATGATGCTTTGGTGGGCACCTATGAGAAGCAGTGGACAGGTCTTTGAGATTTTCCCTTCTACCTTTTATCCTTTGGGTGGGCAGGTGTCCCATGTGTGACAGGTACAGGATAAGCTGTTCTTTGACATGTGTTCATCCTCTATTGCTGAAAAGCCCACCCTATATCTTCAGAGTATTTGGGAGAACTCAAGTAGCCAAGTCTCCCATGAATTGAGTCTTCAATGATCATTCAATTAACCATGTATTGTATGAAAGAGAACCTAAAAAATAATGGATTACATACCTGAGTTCTCCCAAAGACCTGCTCAATATAATTCAGTTAGATTAGAGATCTTGGGAAGTACAACTCTGTAGTTAGTAAGGGACACAGGGTATATACTACATAATCTACTTATAACTGCATTTTCCCATTGATCCAATTAAATCATGAAGTGATTTACACTAATCCTACCATACTAGAAATGTGGCCTCAGACACTTACTGTGTGAACCTGGGCAAGTCACTTCACCCTGTTTGCCTCAGTTTCCTCATCTATAAAATGAGCTGAAGAAGGAAATGGCAAACCACTTTAGTATCTTTGCCAAGAAAACCCTAAATGCAGTCACAAAGAGCTGGACATGGCCGAAAAGCCAAAAAAAAAAAAAAAGTGAACTTACTGATGAAGACCACACCCTCCGAGTTGCTGATCAAAACCCAGCCAAGTCTTTCAATTCAGTTCAACCCTACTCCATAATCTCATAGAGTTCCACACTATTAAGTACAAAGGAGCACATATTCTACCACTCATTGTTTTAAGAGAGCTGCATGGGATAACCAAGGTTCAAGTATCTTGTCCAAGGTCACTGCAAACAGTATGTGTCAGTGGTGAGACTTGGACCCAAGATTCGCTGATTGTAAGACCAGCTTTGCTACCTATTATGCCATGGTTCCTGCTGATTTCTCACTTAAAATAAACGCCTCCATAAAAAAAAAGTATTAATAAAAACAAAAGTGGGATTTAAATAAATTTATAAGTATTAAACACCTACCTTATACAAAGCACTGGGAATAAAAAGAGGGAGGTAAAGCTGACATTTAAGATGTGCACAATGCTATATACCCATTATTTATTCAGAAGTGTGCTAGAGCCAGCCACTACCACTGTTTTTCAATTTTCTTTGTTAGATGAACAAAAGTGGGGGGCAAGAAAGGGAGACAACAGAGTGGTAGTGGAATGGATAGAGCACCGGCCCTGCAGTCAGGACCTGAGTTCAAATCCAAACTCAGATACTTAGTAGCTGTGTGACCCTGGACAAGTCACTTAAACTTGACTGCCTTAAAAAAAATAAATCAGAAATCCACAAGTGCTACTATCCAAAGTTGGTTTATTGCTTTGTTGATTGTCTACAGAAAATAATGGAGAAAATGTTAATAATGCAGATCAAACTTTCCCCCAGGAGAACCTATTGTTAGATATTTCACAAAATACTCCATTTATATCATGGACCTTTAAAATACTCTTGTGAGAAAGGTGCTATCCTTATCATTCCCATTTTAGAATAGAAAACTGAGACTCAGAGAGATTAAGTTAGTTGACCAGAGTCACATAGTTAATAGGTATATAAAAGTAAATTTGAATCTAATTCTTTTGGGTCCAAATCCATCTCTCTAGTCATCACTCATTGCTACCTCTCATGTAGATTCTTTGATATATTTGCTTAAATACAACCATGACCAACATGACTTCAGTGTCCTCCACTGATCTCCTGATTCCTAGACCACATTAGTTCTGTTCTGCATTAGACTATGTAAATTCAGTTTTCCTAGAAAGGCGTCAAATACCTCCCACCTGTCAAACCCCTTCCCTTTCTACCTGACTAGCAAATCTAGGTTAAAACTATTTGGTTCCCATTTCTTTCAAATGATGGTGAACAATTCATTTTGGCATTGAACACAAATACAATCATCAGGTAATGGCTGCCTTTGTTAATGAATAGCTCCCTTGGGCCCCATATTGCCTGAACCAAACAAATGACTTCATAGGTCCACAAGCTCATTATTGACCTGATTTAGACCCAGCCCCAGGCACTCAGATCATTAAAGTATCTATCTTTTTTCTCAGCATGAGGAAAAACACATACTTTTTTTTCTTAAGTCTCTTTCTTTTTCTGTACTTGAATTTTTCTTCTTCACCTATAGTCTTTGAGCACCCATGTTAAATTAAGTCTTTCTCTCTCACTAGTGACCCCACATCTCAGGTTCACTAGTCAACATGTACACAGCTGGGGACCTGCCCTTTTTATTGTCTCACCAAGCCCACCACAGAGGGTCACAACCTTGTCAGGAATTTTCTCTTTTCAAGTCTTAAGCACCCACAAGCCCAACTTCAGTTTAATAAGGAAATGGAGAGCTGAGCTAGGATTTTTTCAGAGAGCCTTGAGGGGCTCATTTAATATACTTTATATATCTGGCTCACACATATGTTAAGTGAATAAGTTTATTGGAAAGTACCAAAGAAAAAAGGAAAACCAAGAAGCCAAACCAAAACAAAACTTTGACCTGTCTTGTAGTATATATAAAGTGATGTTATAGATAGCATCTTTCACGTGCAATGAGCAATTCTTTCTTTAAAAAAATTTATATTTTATTGATGCTTTTTAGATGACAGTTACTTCCCAATACTCCTCCCCCTCCCATCTAGTCATAGTATACTCCCTTACAAAAAGAGAGCAGTCAGAATAAACCCATATAGTGACCATAGTGACAACAAATGTCTCATTTTATACCTATATCCATGATCTCTCTGTTACAGGATAGAGGCTTACTTTTCCACCAGTCTTATGAAGTCAAGATTGGACTACAATGAATGTCTTTCAACGTTGTTTTTCCTCTATATTACTGAAGTCATTTTGTAAAGCGTTTTCTTGCCTCTGTTTGAGAAATACTTTATGCCCTAAGAACAGTTTTCAGAATTTTAATGGAAAAAAAAGAATCTATCAAGTAGTAAAAATTTATTAAGGACCTACTATGTGCTAGTCACTATTCTAGGTGCTGACAAAATGAAAAGTAGGAATTGCTTTGAATTTTTTCAAAAATTATTTTAATTTACCTCAGGAGCCAAGGAAGAATAGAAAGATTTTGTTTTTTTATGGCTCATCATAAGTAATGACACAATGCAAAGTAAAGTCCCAAATTATACTTAACCACAAACATCAAATGTTATTTATCTGCGATAAAAGTCTAAACAAAGTTATATATTTACTCCTATTTACCGTTAAAAAAGACTTTTATTAGGGAGAGATAGAAAAAGACATTTTGTAGTGAAGTCAAGGAACAGAGAAAACAGGTGTGAAATATGAAGCCCATGTTCATTCTCCCTCCCTTTTCTTCAATTTTGATGCCAATGCTGAAATTTATAATGAAGGAGCATATAGCATTTGACAAGTTGGTAGTAATCAGTTACCTAAGGGGGAAAAAATGGATTCTTTAAGTACTGAAAATGAAAAATTAAGCTACAAAATAATAGAATATAGTGATTAAATAATTTGTTGTAAAATTAATTCATAATTTGGAGATTTTTCTACTTTGGAAATATGGAACTGTGCCTGCCATATTCAAGTTGCTTTTTTTGGCACAGATTAAACTTGCTTTATACAAGGGGTTCTCTTCAAAGCAAATATATGTATATAGAGGTTTTTTTTTTTTGCTAAGATTAACTCCATGATAAGTTTTGAGATGGTTCCTCCATCCCTCAAAAAAATTACTGGGAAGAGAGCTCATAGTTGAGTTTTAATTTATGTTAAGAGAAATACTGTATCAATATTATACATGGCAGTAATTTTCCACATGATCCATCTAACATGTTCCATCAATAAGCATTTGATAAGAACCTACTACATGCCAGTCACAGTGGTATAGTGGTAGTCATCAAGATACAAAGACAAAAAGAAAACAATCCTTTCACCTCAAGAAACTTATCAGCTAAGGAGAGATTCAAGTACAGTTAGAAATATATACAGAGAGATGGCTAGGTGGTGCAGTGAATAGACTACCGGCCCTGGAGTCAGGAGGACCTGAGTTCAAATGTGGCCTTATACACTTAACACAAAAACTAGCCCTGTGACCTTGGGCAAGTCACTTTACCCCACTTGCCCTCCAAAAAGCTATATATATATATATATGTATGTATGTATGTATGTATGTATATAATATATGAACAATAATTTTGGTGCAGTGGATAGAATGCCAGGACTAAAGCCAGGAAGACTCATCTCCTGAGTTCAAATCTGCCTGAGATATTAGCTGTGTGACCCTGGGCAAATCACATAACTTTGTTTACCTAGTTTTCTCATCTGTAAGATGAGCTGGAGGAGGAAATGGTAAACCATTCCAGTTTCTTTGTCATGGAAACCCCAAATAGGGTCATGAAGCATCAGATAAAACTACTGAACAGCCACAAGTGTACCAGATGCTATGCTAAATGTTACATATTAAAAGAATGTCAAAATGGTCTTTACCTTTAATAAGCTCCCATTCTAATGGGGGACACAACATGTAAATAGATACATACATACATACGTAGACAGAGGTGGATGGATGGATCGATAGGTAGATAGATAGATAGATAAATGATGGATGAATGAATGAATGAATAAATAAATATAGATGGAAGATAGTCTCAGAAGGGAAAGCATAAATTGTAAGGTGGACCAGGAAAGTCTTCCTTCAGAATATATGATTGGATCTAAGTCTCAAACAACAAGGATAACAACAAGACAACCTAAGTGTACTTAGAGTTGGAAATCAAAAGGGAAAGTATTCCAGGAATGAGGGAAAGCCAGTATTAAGACAGGAAAAAGGACATGGAGTATTGTTTTAGAGTATCAATAAGTAGGTCACCATAGAGTGATCATAAAATGCATGTAGGGGAATAAAGCATAAAGATAGATAGAGATACAAAGATATCTCCTAAAAAGTAGGGAGAGATTTGGTTATAAAGATCTTTAAATTCCAAATAAAAGAATTTATATTTAATCCTGGAGGTCAGAGGAAGCCAATGGAATTAATCAAGCAGGAAAAGAAACAGTTACTCCTGAATCTTAGGAAAATTATTTTGGCCACTGATTGGAGAATGGAATGAAGAGGGGAGACAATGTATTCAGGAAAACCAAATAGAAGTCTATTTCAGTAGACTAGGTAAGAGATTATAAGAGTTTGAATTAAGATGGAGACTATGTGAATGAAAGGAAGGCAAAGCACACTAGAGATACTGTTATGTTAGAAATGGTAAGACCCTCCGTGAATTAGATATATGGGGTGATTAAGAGTAAGGAGTTAAGAATGACACTGAGGGTGAAGGTATGGATGACTGTGAGGACCTTAGTGCCATCATGAGTGTGTGTGCCCTCTCCCAAAGGCAGAAGTGAGAAGGATCTGTCTCCTCCTGAACTCTTTACAACTCTGTCCCTCATAGGGACACAAAGAATCTAGTGATCATTCTCCACCATTGAGGAGACTTAGACAAATGCTTAGACTAGAACCTTAAGATACACACACACATGCACACACACATTCATACACACATACATATATATATATATATATACATATACATATATATAGACATATACATGTTGGGGGGCATGCTCAGGATTATTTTTATAAGCATAACATGCATTTAGAAATCCCTGATTTAGAAGATAGAATTTGGAAGTGGGAGTGAGGAAGACTTAGAAGTCTTGCCTCTGACATATCTTCCCTGTGTTACTATAGACAAGTCACTTAATCTTTTAGTACTCAGGAATAATTCCTAAAACTAAGTTACAGATGAATCATTAGCCTGCACTGCTGAAAAGGAATTCAATAAAGGAAGAGCAGGTCGAGACTCTGTCCTCACTCCCCCTCCTCCATTTCCCCCAGACAAACAAAAAACACTTAGCACTTCTTGTACCTTTAAGTTCCTCTCCACAAAGGTAATGATTGTGAATAAAAGTTTCTTAAGGACTATCCTCTTATCTCAAGAATGTATATGACCTTATATATCTCTGATGTTCTTTACTTTGTGAATTAAGACAACTTCCTCTATCATACTAAGTTTCTATATGCATAAAATGGGTATAATATTGCTGTAGCCCTTATCTGTTGAAGTTACTAGGAGGAAAGTATTTTGTAAATCTTAAATTGAAGTAGATATGTAGGTTAATATTTATATTTCTATTGATTTTAGTCTTACTCTAGACTTGATTTCATTGTTCTTGTTTTAATTCAGTGGATATATATATATAAGAAAAATGGAATCCTTGACAGGTTCCTATCCTAATAATACTATTTTATATTTAATGTCCTGCAGACCATTATGAAGGTGGATAAAATGACTGCCTTTATAAATTAAATAAAATTGTGAATGTTGTATTATTTTTAACAACAATGACAATAACAACAATGGTGATGATCATGATGGTGGTGGTAGTATTGCAGTGTAAAAGTATAATCCAAATGAATATTAAGTCAGCCATGAGTTTTAATCATAAACATGAAGCAATTACAAGGAGAATTCTAGTTAAGGCATCTTAAACAAAGATTTCTCTTTGTTTTGTGTTTGTGTATTATAGAATTGAATGTTTTGATACTTCTGTTATTTTTTTATGTCCATTATACAGTAGTGTTTTACACATAGTGCTTTAAATTTGCAAAGAACTTGAAATACATAGAAGTGACACAATGGACAGTGTCTTGGAGTCAGGAAGACCTGAATTCAAATTCAGCCTCAGAAACTTAATAGTTGTATAACCCTAGAGAAGGCACTTTATATCTGCCTGCCTCATTTTCCTCATCAGTAAAATGAAAATAATAATAGCACTTACCTCCCAGGACTGTTATGGAGATAAAATGAGATAAAATGTGTAAACTTAAAGTGCTATATAGATGCTAGCTATTATTATCATTATTGTTCTATTTACAATATATAATTTCATTTGATCCCTCTGACAATCTAATGAGATAAACTACAAAAATTTTCACATTCATTTTTCAGAGGATCAAAAAGAGACTCAGGACATTGACTTGGCCAGAATCTCTCAATTAGTAAAATGTCTGAGACAGAATGCAAATTCAGGTCTTCCCAACTCCAGGGTCAGCACTCTACCCATAATGTCATACTGTGATTCACTTTTCAGTGAAGCCGTCCTATACATCTGTTTGTTAAAATAAGATTAGGGATCTTGGAAAGCCATGTAAACACAGACCCATAGGCATTCCATTGATGATAACTTATAAAGCTAACCACAGACCCTGTCAGTCCCCTTTTCACCCTTTAAACTATTGTTATCTCACAAATATATATATATATGTATATATATATATGTATGTATGTATGTATATATATATATATATATCTTGATAGTGGGAAGGAGAGGAATAAATATAATCAATCAAGAAGTGGGGAGCCCTCAGTTATAAAACCACAGATATTAGAACAGTCTCCATGTTGCCATTCTGTCCACAAAGAAGGTGACATACATTATCCTGTGATTACATAGTTTTAGAGGATGTACTTCTTGGGGAAACAAACTGACCAATATCAGGGGTCAAAAGAAGTCACTATTCAATCATGGGCTGTAGAAAGCCAAAGAAGAGAGGAATTACTAGGAAAGCCAGTAAAACCTATATTTAAGTTCCTCTTCTGACATATATTGGTTCTGTGACCCTGGACAAGATAACCTCACTCTGAACACTAGCTAAAGGGAACTCCTTTTCTGGGAGTTCCCTATATCAATGAAATGTACAGATTTAGATCCCCTCCTTGTCCCAAAGAGTACTTTAAAAAAATAAACTGAATTAGGTTGGAAAGTGAAACTAGAAGTAAACTCTGATGAGTGTTGAATGCCAGGGTAAGGAGTTAATATTTTACTTGACAGACAAATAGAAACCTTTGAAAAGAAGTGCTATGATCAGTCAGACCTGTGCATTAATATTCTTTTGTGAGTGTTTGGAAAGTGGAGAGACCGGAAGCACCTAGGTAGACCAGTTAGGCAGCTCTTACAATGGTCCAGGAGGAAAGTAATTAGAACACAAATTGAGGTTATCATAACTCAAAAAATGTATTTCTTGAAGTAGAATTCCAGTTATCACAATAGGCAGATGGAGAATATTTTATCAAAAGTGGTTCTTAGAATCCCTCAAATCAATCCAAGTAGGGGACCACCTACTCTATTTACCTCTAAGCCTAGACTATGTTGAACTACGAATGTATTTTGTTTCACTAATATTCCAACTCTATTTTCTAACAATTCAGTGGCAAAATGGAATTTCCAAAGAAAATCGACTGATAATAAGTTGGATAGGTCTATCTATCAGTTTGTAATGGAAGCTACCGATCGGCTACATTGAATGGAATTACTTGTTCCATTACAAAAGAGGTTTCAACAATACCTGCCATATTATGTATATTTTCTACACAAAGTGAATTTAAAAATATGAAAATGACAATTTTATAATAAGCACTGAAATATGTGCCTTTAGCAATAGGCTTTGTATGTGTTGGAATAGCCTCTATTTTCTCATAAAATGAGTTTTGGTACCTTTTACCCTTCAGTGATTATTTTCCCCACAGAAAACAATTTCAAAACCTTCCAAAATTGGGCATTGTTTTACATTCCAATATATTCTTAGAATTATTGGTTGTCTGTGTAGTTGGAATCTGGAAACCCAACTACACATTGTAAACAAACTATTCTGTTAAATATCCTTGTAATCAAGCTAGGCAGATTTTTATTTTGGAAATTTTCAACTTGCAAATATTATAATAATAGTATCTATATTTCTTCATCTCTATGTAATTGTTTTGATAGATTTTTAACTGGAAGTGATATCAAAGGCTCACTAGTGCAACCTTCTGTTTATTGATGAAGAAGCAGAGGTCAAGGGAGGTTAAATGATTTGCTAAGATCATGATGACAGTATTGGGATTTGAATCTAGCTAAGACTTCTTATAGCAGGTGGTACTGAGCTTAGCTTGAAGGACTCTAAGGGTTTTAAGGCTCAGAAGGGAAGAGGGATCCCCTTCAAGGAATTGTAAAGCAATTTACTATAAGGCACATCAATGGGAAATTTGAGGTTCACATAAGAGAAATGGTAATTAGGCATTTAGTTCAGTTAGGGCATAGATTGTATAGGAGAAATAAAGGAAAATAAATCTGAAGAAGTAGTTGGAAACCAAATTTAGAAGAACTTTTTTTTTTTTGCTTTTTGGAGGGCAATCATTTGGGGTTAAGTGACTTGCCCAAGGTCACATGGCTAGTTTTTGTGTTAAGTGTCTGAGGCCGGATCTGAACCCAGGTACTCCTGACTCCAGGGCTGGTGCTCTATTCACTGTGCCACCTAGCTGCCCCTCGAAGAACTTTAAATACTAGGCTGAAGAGATTATACTTTATCCTAAAGTAAATGAGGAACCAGGACAGATGCCCATCCTCCTCTAGACCACCCCTAGATTCTTCCCACAATTTTCTGTATATAAGATCCCATCTTCCCTCCATGTGGTGTGAGAGTGCCATAGAATGACCTAGCACAGACTTACTCTGTGTCTAATACAAGTGAACTTTCAATAAACTTTACTTTTCTTTGGTTGAGAAGATTTTTGAGTAGGACTATGATGTGTTTGGATGCCCTATTTCCTCTTTTAAGTTTCTTGTCTCCTGCTCCTACTCTTTTATTCAGGAACAAATATTTTAATATGGCCATTAGTTCCACAAGAGTATTTTATATGTAAATATCCACATTTAATTAAGTTAGTATGTCAAATCTTGGTCACAAGTCCTAAACCACCAATTTTCCCTACATTTAATGCCTTTATTTCAGTGCATGACATTGAAGGAATTGGAGACATTTAGCCTAGAAATGAGAAGATTCAGGGGCACATGATAGATATCTTCTAGTATCTGAAGGAGGGCCATGATAGAAAAATAAGACTAGGTCAGTTTTACTCCCAAGTGTACAGCCAAGAGCAAAGGGTAAAAATTAGAAGAGGAATAAATTTAGGTTGACACCAAAAAATGATTAGAGTGTCCAACAGGAGACTGACTGACTGCCTGGGAATGAAGTAGATTCCCCTCTTTACAGAATTCTTCAAATCAAGACTGGATAACCACATGCCATATAATTTCTTTTTTTCTAAATGGGGATTTCTTAGTATGTGAATTATAATAAATTATTGCTGAGTTCTCTTCAAATTCTTAAATTGTGTGATTCTATTTAGAAGAAAGAGCTCTGAACTGTTCAGATCACCCTAGTTTGGGCTAGCTATGTGCTCTGGGCAATTTAATTTTATTCTCTCTTTGCCTCAATTTACATAATGAAAGGGATGAACTAGATGCTATCTCTAATGACTTTTACAGCTATAAAATTGAAGAACCGATGTCCCTAGGTGTTGTGACATCGCTTCATCTTCTAATTGTCTAGTAATTGCTTACCTGTTTACACTTTACATCCCTGATTATCTCATTTTAGCTTTCATTATACTCCACCTGGGCAGACAAGACATCCTCTCTGCCTGGGGACTATGACCCAGAACTTCATATAGTGAATAGAGTTGCCAGTCAGCACCAGCTGTATCAAGTGCCAGCAAAGAATGCCCTATGATCTTTCTGTCCAACTGTCTGACCCCTTTATCACCTGTGGACCAAGAGATCCTGAAGCTTTGGCCCATGTTGTCACTGTCACAGATGTAGGATCTGAACAGGACTCCACACCTGTGCACAAACTTCTCCCGCAGATGTCCTACACTGTCTTAGGCTAGAAAAATATATCACTATGACCTTTTGTTGACTCCACCACTCCAAAATTTGAATCAAAGTGATGAGGTACAGGCTCTGGGAGCCCCCTTGAGCTCTCCTTGAATATTTGAGGTATAGGCTCTGGCAACCCACCTTGAATTCTGATTAAATTATACCATTTGATGAAGCATTTACATGAGGCCATAAACCTTACATTATGGCTGGGCCCAGACCTCTGTTACTAGCCTAGCCCTCAATTGTCCATCTACTTCCTAGCCCTGAGCCTATCAAAATATCTATCCACTCTTTAACTGGCCTAGCCCACCATTGTCTGTAGTCTCCAGGTAGCCTCCAGCACCTTCCCACCCTTAATCACTCATTGACCTCATCTGACTTCTCCTGGAGACCCTCCCCAAACTCCTCCTCTAGACCACCCCTAGATTCCTCCTGCAACTTTCTGTATATAAGATTCCATCTTCCGTCCCTGTGGTGTGAGAGTGCCTTAGAATGACCTAGCACAGACTTACTCTGTGTCTAATACAAGTGAACTTTTAATAAAGTTTACTTTTCTTTGGCTGAGAAGACTTGAGTTGAATTCATTCAGCAGAACCTGGCATGTTGGTATTTTGGGGTGTCCAGAGCAACCCTAACCCTCTTTATGGGTAACCTCTTCATTTTTATGGTTCCCTGATACTGGAAACACTGCTAATCTCAAACTCTTCTCCAGCTGGGACTGAAAGGTACATAAACCTCTCTCCTTCCCTAGTATCTTGGAAGTGTGTTTTTTTTTGTGTGTGGATGTTTTGGGCCCCTGACCTCTCAGGTCCCATGAGGTCAGACAGCTAGGAGGCTGTTTCTTGCTCAGCCTGACCTCAGGTTCTCAGTCCTGTCTGGTTATTTTGGAGAACATGGACATGTGTGAAGCTTCTTAAGAAAGGAGGACAAGGACAGATCCCCCATCCAGAAGTGTAAGCCAGATTCTCTCAATTCTCTCAGTGCTAGGGAACTGGGAAAATTTTAGGTTTTTTTTTTTTTGTGTGTGTGGGGGGGGATTTTTTGTTTTTCGAGGAGGAAGGAACTTCCAGGCCCTATGCCTGTAGCTCCCAAAAATTCACCTTGGGTTGTCTTTTACAACATTTGAAAAAATTTAGTTGCTCAGGAGACCCCAAAATACCAACATGCCGGGTCCTGCTGAATAAATTCAACTCAAGTCTTCTCAGCCAAAGAAAAGTAAAGTTTATTAAAAGTTCACTTGGATTGGACACAGTAAGTCTGTGTTAGGTCATGCTATGGCACTCTAACACACATGGAGGGAAGATGGGATCTTATATACAGAAAGTTGCAGGAGGAATCTAGGGGTGGTCTAGAGGAGGAATTTATGGGGGGTCTTCAGGAGAAGTCAGATGAGGTCAATGAATGATTAAGGGTGGGAAGGTGCTGGAGGCTACCTGGAGCCAACAGACAATTGTGGGATAGGTCAGTTCAAGGGTGTATTGATATTTTCATAGGCTAAAGGGTGGGAAGTAAATGGACAATGGAGGGCTAGGCTAGTAACTGGTTTGGGCCCAAACACAATGTAAGGCTTATGGCTTCATGCAAATACCTCATCAAATGGGATGATTTAATCAGAGTTCAAGGGGTTCCCAGAGCCTATACCTCAAAGATTCAAGGACAGGTCAAGGGGGCTCCCAGAGCAGGTACCTCATCAAAAGCATTATTTTAAAATTGTTTAGACAGAAATGTTAGGAGAGTTCAACTGTGTGAATACCCTTAATCTGCCATCTTGGTTCTACCCAATTTCTTCTTTCAGTACCTGAGGATGTAGTTCATCTGGTCCAAGTCTTACCTTCACAACAGTGGCTTTATCCAATTCCTGCTCAGTCTGGACACCTTTTTCCAAGCCTTATTAAAAATTCATCTCATTCCACCACCCTGTCAACAACTACCCTTGAGCTTGCTTGTTCTGGAGATTTTCTGTCAAACAAACATGGAGACTGAGGTTACCACAACTGAAAAAAGTGTGTCACTGGCTGATGGTTCATGCATTTATTCTTCCTGTTGATTTATGCCATGTGTCTTTATTAGAGGAGAATACCTTCTATTCTGACATTCCTCATTCTTCTGCTATTTCCTTACTTATTCAATATAATTTATATGAAATACAGAAAAGAATCACCTCAGCAAGTCTAAACTAGCCGACCCAATATTCCTTAAGTTTGGGGAGGGTGGGACTGCTTTTTGTCTCTTGGATCATTTATATATTTGTTTTAAGAGCCTATTATAATTATAGGATAATCTTATCAGTGGTTTGCACCACCTTCTGGGACTGACCTTTTCCAGAATGTGTAATTTAATCAGGGCTTCCTTAAAACCTAATCCCCAGTTCCACCCCCTGCTCTCTATTGATGACTTGGGCCTTATCACACCCCTGCCTCCACAGTTAGGGTCTTCTTTCAAAGGTTATCACCATGCTGCCTCTATCAAGGATGCTAAAGGCCTAGTACAATTGACTGGATCCAGTTTACAGGATAATCACTGATAGCAGGCCTAATAAGTTGCCCTTATAAATCTTTTAGATGGGAATGGAGGAATAGTAAAGGATCAGTGTAAAAGTAGAAGAGAGTAGTTAAAGACCAAATAGGAAAATTCTTCAAGGTAGAAAATGTATCACTCAAGCAAAAGACATACAAAGATGGGGGATTCTTTGGACACAGGTTTCACCCTGCCTGAGGTGAGCCCTAAACAGATTGTAGAGTCCATTTCCAGGTTTTACAAATAGGAAAGGGAGAGAGAGAGAGAGAGATTGTCCTGGATGTTGTCTTTCAGGGTTCCTCCCTCATTGTCCCTTAAAGTTCATGCTTGGGAGAATTTCAATAAACATTTCCCCACAATCCTTCAGTGAAGGAAGAGATAATCAATTTAACCAAAAGATACTTGAATGGGTGTCATCTTGAATAAGTGAAATCATAATCAATGGGCTTAGAAGATGGGTGGCTGGTGTTGGAATTAGGAAGGCCTCATTTCTAGTCCTACTCTGGACACTGTCTAGTTTGGGGACTGTGGAGAAGACAGTCAACCTGTGTCCTTAAGATTAACTCTCTAGGTACATAACATTTAAAAAAAATGTGTACAGTTATCCCTTCCACACTGAGACTTTCCCCATTGAGGTTTCAATATATCACAGGTTGGCATAAGAAATTAAGTGGAAATTTGGGGAGAGTTTTGGCAACAAATGACAGCCAAAGGCCAGCCAGTAACAGAGCAAAAGTTTAGAAACTCAGAAATACATAACTATAGGGATAGTACTGTATAACATCAACATATTTTAACTTTTAATATCATAATGATTCCCGCTTCTTCCCTGGTATGTAGGGAGGGCCAGAAAATTTTACATGGCTTTTCTGGATTGGCGGGGGGGGGGGGGGGGGGGGCGGTGTTGCCCCTAACAATGTGGAAGGGATACTTACCCTTTGAATGAAATTCCTTCCATCAATAAAATCACATGCCTGGGACATAAAAAGTAAAGTAAAATCATATCTCGTGTATGGGATCATAGGTGCAAAGTTGGGAATGACCTTGAAAGTCATCAAGTATGACTTCCTTGTTTTCACATTAAGAAACTGAGGACTAGAGAGGTTAAGGGGTTTGCCCAAGATCAGCGAAGTATTAGGGTGGCAGAGATGAAATTTGAAACCAAATCCTTTAACAATGAGTTTAGTGCACCAAGTTCTGAACCTCCTTCTGTGCTTCTCATCTCATTTGTTGTTGTTCAGTCATTTCAGCTGTATTTGTTCCATCATGACCCAATTTGGGGTTTTCTTTGCAAAGATACTGAAATGGTATGTCATTTCCTTCTCTAGGTCATTTTGCAGGTAGGGAAACTGAGGCAAACAGGGTTAAGTATCTTTCCAAGGGTCACAAAACTAGTGTCTAAGGCAAAATTTGAACTCAGAAAGATAAGTTCTCCTGATGCCACACCCAACACTCTATGCACTACAACATCATCTAAATGCCGCCCCCCCCCATTTATTGTAGCCAATTCTAAGATAAAATAAATTTAGACTATAGGATTTATATAAATTCTTATTTATATATGTATATATTAAATATAATATTCTACATATGTCATATCTATGTTGTTTAATAGCTCAGTTATGTCCACCTACTCATGATCCTGTGGACCACAGCCTATCAATACTCTGCATGGAGTTTTCTTGGCAAGGGTATTGAAGTAGCTTGATAGTGGATCCAGTGGATTAAAGCAAATAGAGGTTAAGTGACTTACCCAGGGTCATACAATTACTAAGTGGCAGAGGCTGGAATTTAACTCATGTCTTCCTGACTCCAGGCCCAGTGTTCTATCCACTGAGCCACTTGGATGCCTCTAGATTAGATCTATATGTCATATATATAGTATAGTTACATATATTTCATTATATAGACTAGCATTCTATCAATATTATGTAATATTCATATTTATTAATTCCTTATATAAATTTATTTAATGCTATTATTTATATTCATATCTTATATAATAAATAATGTGGTATATAATTTACATAGACTATTATATGCATTTATATTAATTTTTATACAAATTTCAGTATTTCATTTTAATGTTCATTATATATATTCCTTAGTGACACTCATACTCTAAGATTGTTTGTACGTAGCAGGATACTGCTTTATAATCTTTTGTCCTTGGAAGGCCCAAGAGATGAGTCTGTAAAAGAACATGCTCATTTATTCTACTTCTTTTCTCTAGTGGAATTTAATACAAGAAGTAATTGCTCCTTATTGAAGGCAAGGTCCTTTACAAACTCCAGTAACATCCAGTCCCATAGCATGGAAGGGTTTCTTTGGTGCTATCCAAAGCAATGACAGTAAGATAAATGTACCTCATCCATGAGGGAAAAGCAAAGTGGGAGGGAAATGTCCTATTGCCCAAAGGGCCGCAAGCTATTAAGGTAACGACCCATGGCCAGACTGACAAGTCCTTGAGAGCATTCATCATTATGTATCTCTTGTAAAGAGGCTGCCAATGGACAATGAGGAAGCCTAGATGGTCTTGGCTTCCATCTGGAAAACTTGAGTGCTTTTGGTGATCCCAATGGCTTCAATGCATCAAAATTTTATTTCCTTAATAATGATATCCTTTCAGTGATGTTAAGTACAATCAAGTGGTGCATTTGATAGAGTGTCAAGCCTGGAGTCAGAAAGACCTGAGCTTAAAGCTGGCCCCAGATACTTGATAGCTGTATGACCCTGGGCAAGTCACTTAGCCCTGTTTGCCTCAGTTTCCTCGCTGTAAAATGAGCTAGAGAATAAAAAGGCAAACCATTCCAGTATCTTTGTCCAGAAAATCCCAAATGTGGTCATGAAGAGTCAGACATGACTGAAATGACTGAAAAACAACAATGATACCCTATGGGTGTGTATCACAGAACAAACACAATATTGGAAAACTTGCAGTTGCAAGTGACCCAGAACTTCATAGAAAAATGTATGATGGACAGAAAGAGGCTGTGGCTGGTTGCCAACACTGAACTGAATGAGAGGAATGATAGGAAAGACATTTGCCTCAGTTTCTCATCTGTAAAATGAGCTGGAGATGGACATGGCAAACCACTCTAGCAGAAGACCCTGAATGGGGTCATGGAGAGTTGGACATGACTGAACAAGATAACAAGAAAAGTCACCGTGTGGTAGAGGGGAAAGGCTCTGGAGATGGAGGACCATTCTCAGCCACTAACTACCTAGATGACCAAGAACTCACTTAACCAACTCTATCTCTTCCTTTGTAGCATTAGGAGGTCAGAAGAAAAGTTTGTTCAAGTAATGCTTTTAATTTTAATTGAGTTGATGGTCTCTGGGGTCTTTTTTTTTTCTAATTCTCTACCTATAATCTAATAATTGTCTTTGGATCACTCCTCTATAGTTTCCTATAACAGAGATGGGAGACAACAAAAGGATTACCTGGATGTTGTATTGGAGCCCCTGAGGTACTAAAGAAACAGAAAGAACCCTACGGATAATAAACAAGCATCTGTCACCGATCAGGGAAGGTGCTAGGCCCTCCCTATGGATAATAAACAAGCATTCCTAATCACTGACCAGGAAGGTGCTAGGCCCTTCCAATAAGTGTGTAAAGAGTACAATGATCCCTGCTTGAAATGAGCCTCCTTGGTTGGCCAATCTTCTGTAGGGGATTTTTGAAGGCATGGAGTAGCTGCCATTTAAATCCACAGAAGTGGGATTTTCACTGAGGGCTTCATTGCCCATTCCCTTTAACCTTTCCAGTCATCTTCCACCTTCCTCCCCTCCAAGGACTCTGTAATCCAGTGACATAGACCTTTTTGCTGTTTCTTGCACAAGATATTCCTTCTCCTGACTCCTTGAATTTTCACTGGCTGTTCCCTATTCCCGTAACCCTCTCTCTCCTCAGTTCTAGCTCCTCGCTTTCTTTAACTCTCAGCCAAAATCTCACTTTCTGTAAAAAGCCTTTTACCTTCCTACTTGATCTTAATATGTTCATAATGACTTGTATATTGTCTCCCCCATGAAAACGTTAGCTACAAAGCAGCGTCTGGGTATTTTTTTTCCCTTTCTTCGTATCCCCAGTACTTAGCACAGCTCTCAGCACATAGTAGGCACTTAATAAATTCCTATTTCCTTGACTTAACTAATATTATCACAGGTCTACTAATGTAGCAAATATCCCCCTATCCCTAAATATATTTCAGGCAATCATTAAAATCTGACCTTCACTAACTGGCCTACCTAACCTCTATTCTTTGAACAAGCTTTGACAACTCAGTGACCTGTCTTCTGTTATTTTTCCTTCCTGTAAAGCACTCAAATCTGATGCATCAAAATCCTACCTGTCTTTCAAGGCCCAATTCAAAAACCACTTCCTCCTTGAAGCTTTCTCTGATTCCAGCACCAGGATTTTTATCCCATCCCCATTCAAACCTACACAACCTTTTGGCCCTTTCTTTGGACACATTACATATTTCCCCTTGCATTTGAGTAATTGCTCAACTTTACCCTCCCTTCTTCCCTCTCCCACTAGATGGTTTATGAGAGCCCTATTTCTTCAGTGAAAGGATATTTTCTTTTTTCTACACTCAAGTAAACCTGCACTGCTTACAACAATGGCTAGTGGCAGCTGCAGCCTGCTTCATTTTCTGGCCCTTCTGACTTTTGAGGGGTGTGAGTAGCAGGGAGGGGAGTGTTTGTTTAGAAGGGAGAGGAAAATCGCTGTAACCATTATGGATACAGATTCTATCTTTGTTAGTGAACTCATTTCTTCAGACCTCAGTTTTTCCATCTATAAAATGAGGATGTTGGAATAAATCATCTTGCTTGTTCCCTGTATTGTGGTCCTCTCTCTAGAAGTGACATTCTTAATTTCCCCTCCCCAAGTTGTGACTCCCCTTTGGCAGTCTGGTGAAGCCTATGGACTCCACATAATATTTTTATTATTATCATAATGTTAATATATTATATTATATACCATATAATTCATATTAACATATAATATATAATAGTATATTAAAATAATATTTTAAATAAATAAAATACCTAGTAAACTAGTTCTTTTGTTGTTAAATTTTTTTAGTTATTAATAGTTATTAAAAATGTTTTTTTTAATTCATAAATCACCTGAACACTATCTGTAGATCCCTTGGGGTGGGGGTGGGGGTCTTCAAACTTCAGATTAAGAATCCTTGGTTGAGAATGTAAAGACCCCAGGTGTTACTGTTCAAAGGATCACACCATCAGACTTTATCCTTTAAATTTGAGAATGGGCCAGGAACATGCCCTGGCTTGTAATCACTCAGCTTCTACTTGAAGACACAATTCCTGCTGCTTAGCTTCAAGAAACTCTCAATAAAACTGATAGTGTTGGGGTGGGGGAGAGGAGAATAGGACTTTTTCTTTTCTTTTCTTTTCTTTTCTTTTCTTTTCTTTTCTTTTCTT
>NW_027186457.1:2159571-2165910 GCF_028583685.1 Petaurus breviceps papuanus | reverse complement strand
CTTTTCTTTTCTTTTCTTTTCTTTTCTTTTCTTTTCTTTTCTTTTCTGTTCTTTTCTTTTCTCTTTTCAAACCCTCAATTCTATTCCCCAACTTCTGAGCTCAGATCAAGTGCCACCTTCTACATAAAACCTTTCTTGATTCCCCTAGCTTAGCTGCTAATGACCTCTCTCTTCCATTTTCCTTGTTTTTATTATATATGCACATGTTGTCTCCCTCCACTCTCCCCTTCACTCTTCTCTCACCATTAGCTTCTTCAGGGCAGGGAATCCCTTGTGTTTGCAATTGTGTTCCCATCATGTGGTAGGTTGTTAATGGAGGTTTGTTGATTGATAAATCTGATTCAACCTCCTTGTTTTATAGATAAGGAAATTTAGACCCAAAGAAATTAGATAAACTCCCCAATATCAATAGAAATGAATAAGATTAGAATCCAAACCTGGTGATGCTACTCTATATCCTTTCCTCTATACCAGACTGTGGCCTGCTCTGTTTCTTAATATGATCTTCTTTTGTCTTACTCCAGAATTTTCTAGATCTTGGTCAGAACCTGCCTTGGATGGCACAAGAAGCACTATCCTACACTCTTTGTCTTACTCGGTATTTGTGATGAGAATGGCTAAAAACCCGGTCTATTCCAGCTGCTTTCTGGCTTCATTTTCTCAGTGTTTGTACATGAGATTGTTCTGTAAGTCTTGACAGAAAGACAACATATGCTGTTACAGGGTATCTCAAGGCCAAGATAAAGGGTAGAGTAAAACACAAAAAATGTTAATTAGAAAACCTCTCAGAAAGCAGGCAGGGATTGACAATAAATCCTAAACATTTTCACTCTGGTTAAAAGATCAGGGGAGTTTTTCTTTAGTAACCTACATCATCATTTTTGCCCACCTCATGATACTTTCAGCCATTAGCGGCTGTCTGAATATTGGACTTACTTGACATTATGCCTTGTCTTGATATTTTCATTGATTTCTTTTTCAAAGTAACCACCAACTCTTTCCACATTTCCATCACAATGGGGCCAGAAGAATGAAGACTAACTGTGTTAGAATATCAATATTTATACGGTCTTGTGATGGAGGATAGTCTTCTCAGTGTACAAGTTCTGCAGACAAATAGGAAGCTGATCTTAGTGACTACTGCTTGTTTGTATGTGATTAAACTGTTAGTCAAATAGGAGCTAAATGTGTCTGAGGAAAGAAATTGACCAATGAGTAACCTTTAGATCAGAGTCTATCTAGAGTATAGGTAGACAGAATTTTCATATGTGCAAATTCCACAAGTGAAATGAATGAAAGTTGCTGTATGATGCTGATTTTGGAAGATGTGACTATTATCTTCAATCAAGGATGAAGATCAAAGCAAAGCACAGCTGAGCTCCTGCCTCATCTTCTCTCAGTTGTGTATATTTAAATTAAGAAAAAAAGAAAGCTTCAAGGGAAGTCTTAAAGGGAAAATGAAAGCATAAAAAGGGACCCAGGATATGAAGGAGGGTATAAAGGGGGTACCTTCACTTTCCTGTGGGGTGGACATTTCCTCCAACTAAACTCTAAACTGCATGAGGCAGGGACCACATTATATCGTAAATTCTCCTCCCCTGATATTCATCATATGTAGAGCCAAATATCTACATATAATAGGAATTTAATTAATATTTTTTAATTCAAATTGAGTTGAACTGAATAAGAGAGTGGGGGTCTATGGTAGTTTATGTACATCCAACCATCTATCTATCTATCTATCTATCTATCTATCTATCTATCTATCTATCTATCCATCCATCCATCTATCTGTATACACACATATATACATTTATATGTAGAAAATTACATCTATTCATTCTTGTAATGAAAAAGTACAGTACTATTTTTAAGCTCTAATATTCCCATTAGTTATTATGTTTAAAACTGTGAGATATATACACACATACATATATACACACATGTATATGCATGCACAATAAATACACATATTCACACATATACATATATGTATGCACATGTACTTATAAACCTATAGACACATACATATATACATGAACATATGCTTATACATATACATACACATACACTTTAGGCATTTTATCTGGCTGACGACAAGCCTGGAACATTTTCCCTCCTCATTTCTGCCTACTGACTTTCTTTAAGCCCCAGTGGAATCCTTTCTGTCACAAGAAGTCTTTCCCAATCCCTCTTGATTCCAGTGTCTTCCCTCTATTAATTATTTCCTATTCATCTTGTATAGAGTTTCTTTGAATGTATTTATCTACATCTTTTTTTCTTCATAAGATTTTGAGCTCTTTGAGGGCAAGTATTATCTTTTGCCACTTTTTTTTTTTTATCATCATTGCTTAGTACATTGCCTGGCAAATATTAAACACTTAATAAATGTTTATTGATTCATTGATTGATTAATATAGTTAATATATACACATATCTATCTCTTCCAATATAAAGATCTCTATATAACTTCTCTCTCTAAATATATATGATAATATTTGATATATATGAAGATATGAATCTCTCTATGGATATAGAGATCTATATGTAAATATCTATCTATACATACGAGCAAGAGAGAGAGAGAGAGAGAGAGAGAGAGAGAGAGAATGACCTGGGTTCAAATTTGGCTCTGCAAGACAACTAACATCTATCACCCTCACTTTCTATATCTTGTAAAATGGCAATAATAAAAATGTATCTCTCCCAGAGTTTTTATGTTGTTATGAGGATAAAATTAAATAATATTTGTAAAGTACTTTGCAAATCTTAAAATGCTATATAAATACTAAATATGGATATATGGGTATTGCAGAATATATAAATATAGATAAAAATAGAAACCCCAGGGAATTTTCGTTGTTTTAGCTCCAGCTATCCTGGGTACTACCACCTATACTTACTATCTCCTTTGTACACCTGCCCATCTTTGCCCTGGTAGGGCTTGAAACTGACTATGCTTTTACCCAAGGCCAGCTCTCTTTTCCCTACAAGGTAGCACCCTTAATCAATCAGGAACTTACTGAATATAGTTATTATGCTTCAATAGAATCCAGGAAGTAATGAGCTTCATTGCAATTATATTCTACTGTATAGGCTTGATTTTTATTTTTAAGTGAGAGTTTCTTTAAAAAAAGATCCTTCAGAAATCATTATTTTTTTATTATATTAGTAAATATAGTTTAAAAGAGATCATGGTGCTCTAGGCTACATACTGAAATAAAGTGAAAATAAGTAATAATGCAAGATGTAGCATAGCCTAGGTGGCGCGAGTCAGTGGATAGAATGTTGAACCTAGAGTTAAGAAGACCTAGGTTTGAATACTGCTTCAGCCATTTACTATGTCATTTAATCACTCTAGGCCTCAGTTTCCTCATCTGTAAAAGGAGAGGGTTGGACCCCTATGGCCCATTCTGGCTCTAAATATACACTCCTAAGACCCTTTGCCTAACAGAACATGCCTTGTCCTTGGAGTCAAAAGACATGGACATAGGTTCTCTTCCTACATTGGCTGGCCATGTGACTGTGTCACGCCTTGCTTAAGAACCTTCTTGGCCTCCTATTTCTTCTAGGATAAAAATAAAATCCTCAGTTCTGCAGGGAAAGCCCTTCACAGACTGGCTTCAGTCTACCTTTCGAGATTTGTTGCACATTGCTTCCATTCATGTTTCTAAGTTCTAGCCAAACTAATATCTCTTCCCCATCTCCCAATACCATGATTTTACACAGTTTCCTTTGTCCATGGAATACCTCCTCTCCACCTCTGCCATTAAGAAGCCTTAGTTTTCTTCAAGGATGAGTTCAGTTACCAGGTCCTCTGGGAGGCTTTTTCCTCAATCCTCCAGTTATCTGTGCTGTCTTCCTCTTCTCCAATTATCATGTATGTATGCATGCATGTATGCACATTCATGCACACACATATTTACAATACAGTGTATATGTGTTTGTATGTGAATATGCACATATGTGTATATGTGTGTATATTTACATCTCACACCTCCTGTTAGACCGTACCCTTCTTGAGCCTAGGGCTTTTTTATTTATTTTATTCTTTGTGCTTTGCTATATTAGATTCAATTGGATTGGACTGATACAGATCAAATTGACACTTAAATTGTGAACTTTAGTTTCCTCATCTGCAAAATGGATATGATATAGTCTATGCCATCTACCTCCCAAGGCTAATGTGAGGAAAGGATTGTGTCAATGTGCAATATTGCTATCGTATGCTTCTAGTGTCTATTGGTTGGAAAGTTCTAGCCCAGTGGTATCAAATTACAATAGATATGAAGGCCACCAATCCATACATAAAAATCCCAGTGGGTCTTATATTGAGTTAGTTTTAGGATGTAATGTTACCTATGTTTTATTGTATTTTCATTTGTTCGGTTAAATATTTACCAATTACATTTTAATCTGATTCCTGCTGCACTGACTTCTGTTCTAGAGCAGCAGGTTGTTAAACTTTTTTGTTTGTTTGTTTGATGGACCCCTGTGGCAGCCTGGTGGAGTCTGAGAACCCTTTCTCAAGAATTTTTTAATACATAAAATAAAATTATAACTATAAATTAAAAATTATTAAGAATCATAAAGAATAAGAAGAAAATTAATTACATTGAAATAGAGTGTACCAAAAAATATGTAAAAAGCAGAATTAATTTGCAGGCCTCAGGTTAAGGCCATCTCTTAATAGAGGGTAAAGGCTCTATATTCTTACTGCATGCTGAATTTGATGCCAATACTTTATGGATAGAATTATTACCACACCCTGTTTGGGTTCTGTGTTATTTATGCAAAGCAATGTGGGTTATAAATCATGTCTGTTGCTCAATAAAACCAAGTCACTTTACTTCTTGGGCCTCAGTTTTCTCACCTTTAAAGTAGAGATTATAATAGGATGCCCTCTCCATGGCATTACATGGAATTTTTTTTTAGTGTTTACAAATGTTACAAAAATTATTATGGCGGCATTGTTCCCCTGGATCTGGAGCTAGAAGTGACCTGCAGGGGCGATCTGCTCCACTTCTCTGATTGGGTTCAAAATCACCTGGTCAGTCAATAGCAAAGCCTAGATTCCAAGAAGAGCCCTGTGATTACATGCCCTTTATTGCATGCTGCTCCCCAGGATACCCAGGAATATGTGCTGGCCAGCAAAGGGGTCTCTGCCATAGATATGCCCAGTGACCATATTATTGCATGTTCTAAAGCTCTATGTGTTTGTCTTACTGCACCCATATCTAGACTAGAAAAAACTATCAGTATTGTTGCTGGCAACTGCCAGGTCACTATAAGTCCAGATAAGCATGAAGCTCACCAGAGGGAATAATACCTTGGGGCAGGAGAGGGTAAAGGGATTAGCCAGGTTAGGTCAATTTCTCCCCATTCTTTGCTTAGGAAGGTGTATAGTGGTACCACCTGAGCACAGATGGGGAGACCTGATTTTTTTTGAGGGGGTGGGCAGGACAATTGGGGTTAAGTGACTTGCCCAAGGTCACATGGCTACTAAGTGTTGTGTGTCTAAGGCTGGATTTGAACTCAGGTCCTCCTGACTCCAGGGGTCTCTATTCACTCTATTCACTGACTCTATTCACTGTGCCACCTCACTGACCCTGGAGACCTAAAAAAGGAGGAAAAAGGTAAAAACTAAGAAAAAAGGGAAAAAAAGGAATATCCCTGAAAAGATTGACTTTTTTATTTGTAAGTTACCTGAAGGAATGTCATATTTTTAGTCTCTCCCATTAAAGATCACAGATGTGTGTATGTCTGCCTGGAATAATGTAGGGGATTCATTTAGAGAAACCATTCACTCCCCCTCTTAAAAAGTCTATAGCAATTCTGTATTGTGTCTGAAAACCTCATTGCCTATTGATTTCAAAAATAGATTCTGGGGAAGCCCTTTGTGTGGTTTCAGGAGTGTTGAAGAATCCATAATTCATGATAGTTCAGAGCCTCAAGGAGAGAGGCAGAGAGAGAGAGAGACAGACAGAGAGACAGAGACACAGAGAGACAGAGACAGAGAGACAGACAGGGAGAGACAGAGACAGAGTGACAGACAGAGAGAGAGAGAGACAGAGAGAGAGAGAGAGAGAGAGAGAGAGAGAGAGAGAGAGAGAGAGAGAGAGAGAGAGAGAGAGAGAGAGAGAGAGAGAGAGAAAGAGAGAGAGAGAGAGAGAGAGAGAGAGAGAGAGAGAGAGAGAGAGAGAGAGAGAGAGAGAGAGAGACAGACAGAGAGACAGAGACACAGAGAGACAGAGACAGAGAGACAGACAGGGAGAGACAGAGACAGAGTGACAGACAGAGAGAGAGAGAGACAGAGAGAGAGAGAGAGAGAGAGAGAGA
>NW_027186457.1:2155990-2159471 GCF_028583685.1 Petaurus breviceps papuanus | reverse complement strand
AGAGAGAGAGAGAGAGAGAGAGAGAGAGAGAGAGAGAGAAGCAAGCTACAATCCTTTCTGTTTTCTAATTGTAGGTATGTTTACTTGCTGGCACAGCAGACCAGATGATATGATTTGTAAACATATTGAGTTATGGTCCTGTTCTCCGGCCATAGGGCCACCACTAGTTTGTATTACCGGTTGACATTTCTAAATCCCTTAGAATTTAGTGTCTGATTGCCCTGTAGGAGTCTAAAAAATTATAAACTGTTTGGAATTCATCGATTGGCAGCATTGAGATAAACACACATCTCTCAGAAAGACACAGGATACTATGTTTACTCAAAGGCATTCTATCCTTTTCACTCCAGAAAATCAAGAAAACATGTGTTGGCATTTAAAGGCAGCGTCGTGCACTGAGGCATTTCATTCAGTCCTTAGGAGCATGCTAGGGTCCATGCAGCCCAAGTCTCTTATCTGTCAGGGCAAAGAAAGCTGGCAAAGACGTACAGAGAGATGTACTTGCTTCTTTCTATGGCTTTGTACAATTTAGGAAATGTGTTTCATTTCTTTACACTTTGATACTTCATTGAAGTCACATAGAAACTGAGCTCAATCCTAGCCATACTGCAACAAAAAAGACTGGGGGCAGGGGCAGTTGGCATGGAGAAGGCAGTTACTTGTTTCATGGAACTGAATTGAAAAGGAAAGTCATAATAACCAGAGGCAGCAGAGAGGAGAGTATGTAAGATTTCATTAGAAAGAACCCAGGACTAAGAGTAAGGAGAGACCTGAGTATGAGTAGTAGCTACCACTTTAAGTAGACAAATCACCTCAACTCCAGACTCAGTTTACTCATCTATAAGGGGGAGGGGGGATATTATTTGTGCTACTTACTTCATAGAAATGTAGAAACTATAGTTTGAAAGCCTTTAACATACTGTAGTAATTTGAATTTCTATTATTGTTTGCTTGTAATACTTCATGATATTGAGGTTGATTTGAGGCTTCTCTCTCTCTCTTTCTCTCTGTCTCTCTCTCTCTCTGTCTCTCTGTCTGTCTGTCTCTCTCTCTGTCTCTCTCTAACATATACACATAATACACATATATGTATTTAAATCATAAATACCTATATGTACATAATATAGTTTAGCTGCAATATCTTTTCCTACACTCAAGAAAAGAATGAGTGGAAACCCATTATGTTATTAATCATGCAAATCAAACCTAAGTCCACACACACACACATTTCACACATGTTCATGAATGTTAAATTGCATTTAAAGAATACCTGGAGGGGCGGCTGGGTGGCACAGTGAACAGAGCACTGGCCCTGGAGTCAGGAGGACCTGAGTTCAAATCCAGCCTCAGACACAACACAAAACTAGCTGTGTGACCTTGGGCAAGTCACTTAACCCCAATTATCCTACCTTCCCCCCTCCAAAAAGCTAAATAAATGAATGAATGAATGGATAGATAGATAGATAGATAGATAGATAGATAGATAGATAGATAGATAGATAATACCTGGAGTAGAGGTGAAGAAACTACCCCTCCTCCCTTGCTTGTAGAGGTTGAGGCTCTTGTTCTAGAGCAAAGGTTCTTACTCATTTGTATGTAATAGAATGACTCCTGGAGGGCAGCAGCTGCTTTATTTTTGTCTCTGTAGCCTCAGCTCCTGGCGCTATGCCTTGCACACATTAGGCTCTTAATATATTGTGTCGTTGTTGTGTCCCTTCTGGCTTTAAAGTCGATAATTAATACACGTGATTGGTGTTTGAGGCACCTGCGACTTCACAAACATGTCACCTTGCCCAGGTGGTGCTGCTAACACATGCCAGGAGCAGCAGCACCAGCCTCTGTTCACATCCTTCCAGATGAGATGCAGAAAAGCAAACAGAGGGAAGCATTAACTAATGTTTCTGGAGGAAAAGTATGTGTGTGCATGCATGCATGTGCATGTGCGTGTACATGTGTGTGTGTGTACACACGGACATTTATATAGACCATATTGTGTATAAAACACCAATGTCCACATGATCTTTATAATTCATATTTCTAGAGCATGTGAAGGTCTGTGCGGTGTTTTCCTCACAATACTCATTGAAGAAGGTTATACTAATATTTTATCCTAATTTCAGGTTAGTTAATTGTCTTCTAGCAACTGTCAAAGGTTTGGAATCCAGGTCAAGGAAGATGAAAAAGAGGTCAGAAGGTCTGGGGCATAGATACCCTGGCCAGGGAAGGGGACAGCTGAAAACTAGGAATGATTTCTTTGCATAATAGTGGAAGAAAAAAGAATGAAATGTCCCCCAAGGTGAATTTGGGAGATGAAGACAAACTTGGCTACTTTGAAATTTCTCCTATAAGCTGGCTTTGTCTTTAATATCTTTAGGGGGATGTTGAATTGGGGATTATTTTTTTCATAGATTTTTAAGCAAACTTTAACTCTTATGATTATGTGGGACTTTTCCTGAAGGAGAAACTCTTCTGTGCTCATTAAACTTTGAAATCCCATTATTATTGCAAAAAAATACCACATTTTAGATACATTGCTCGGAAATTCAGCAGCAACATATGGCACGTGTCTCAAAAAATTTCAATTCTATTTTTAAATATGCTGGATTTCATCAAACCCCAAACTTTTAAGAATATTTTGAAATTTTAAGAAATTCAATACAGAGCAAAGTCTACCTCCCTCTCAAAAATGCAAGTAAGTCTTTACTAGACAGTAAGAAGGACAGTAAATTTGTGAAAAATCCAACATTACAGAATTTATTAAAATCTGTCAATTTTGTTATTAACTATCATTTTTTTTCCTCAAGATTTAATTGGAAAAGTTCCAAGGCTCAGTAAAGAAAAAGGGGTTAAGCTTGAATTGAGCTCTGGTACTTCTCCTCCCTGCCCCATTAATGAGGCAGTGAGAGGGCACAATGAATAGAGCCCTGAATTTGTCCCCAGATCCAAGATAACCTGGGTTCAAATTCTACCCCAGATTGTTCTTAGTTCTGTGACCCTGGGTAAGTCATTTAACCTTTCTCAGCTTCGGTTTCCTCGTCTCAAAAATGAGGTTAATAATAATATCCACCTCATAGGGTTATTGCTAGAATCAAATGAAATACCATATATATAAGTGCAAGTTATGACTGCTGACCTTGGTACCAAAAGGACATATAATTTCACTGTCAGGACCCCTCATGTTTACTAAAAGCCATGTAGCCCCACAGTAAGTATTTTCCATTGTGTTTTTCAAATAATAGAAAAAAAGGAAAAGGAAAGTATATTTGAAATTCTCTTTTTCAGGTTGGCAGACCTGATTGATGATTCTGGATAGATAGGTAGATAGATGATAGACAGACAGACAGATAGGTAGCTAGATATCTATATCTATATCTATCTATCTATATAGATATATGTATCATAGATAGAAGAGAGATAATAGATAGATAGATGATAGATGATAGATAGATAGATAGATAGATAGATAGATAGATAGATAGAT
>NW_027186457.1:2152933-2155980 GCF_028583685.1 Petaurus breviceps papuanus | reverse complement strand
GATAGATAGATAGATAGATAGATAGATAGATAGATAGATAGATAGATGATGGATAGATGGATGAATAGATGAAGAGGGAGACAGAGATAGGCACATACCCATTTTTTTTCCCTGAGTAGAGACAGCCTAGTGAGGGGTTGATATAATTGATAAGGAGGATTCTGAGAATGTAACAAATCATACCAAGACATAGGATTGGGTCTTTTAAACTGTATCCTCCTCATTCTGGTATTCATATTTCTACTCTATAGTTCACAAAGCAACTCTAATTCTAAAATTATGTAGTCCAATCCTTTACTTGCTAACCATCCACCCTAAAATGTAGATGACATCATCATGTGGTTTTTGCTTAAAGAGTCCCATTTTTTGCAAAGGCTGCTTATTCTACTTTTGAGCTACTCAATTGTTAGGAAAGATTTTTTTTTTCCTTAGAGACTGAACTTAAATCTAAGTCTCTGATATTTCCATCTAGTGGTCCCAGTTTTGTCTTCTAGAATCAAGAATCAATCAATCAATCAATCATCATCATCATCAGAAACGATTATAATAATGAACACTTATTTTAAAGTTTACAAAGTGATTTCCAATTATCTCATTTGATCTTCTCAATGATCCTGGAAGGTATTATTATCTCCATTTTATAGATGAGGAAAGTGAAGTAGACAGAATTTAAGTGACTTGCCTGGGGTAATAAGTGTGGACAGTATTTGAGGTCATATTTGAACTCGGGTCTTTTCTACCTATAAATGGTAACATCTAATAACAGGATAAGTCTAATTCCTTTTACACAGGGTAGCCCTTCAAATATTTTAACACAATTTTCATTCTCTGTCTAGGTTATCATGCAATGTACATTTACCATAATACCATTTTAATAAGAACTTCAATAAATATTTTTTAAGGTTTTAAGATGTTAAAAAGGTTTTCTGTGAAGGAGTCATAAAATTATATATATATATATATGTATATATATATGTGTGTATATATTAAGCATAATAAATGCTTATTGTGAATTTTCTAAACATTATAATAAATGTTTATGATGAAAAGTGTTCAAGATTGCAAACAGTAAAATTTCTATAAGAATAGACAATTCTTTCCCATATTTGATTAAAGATAACCAATTTTAACTTTTCCCAAAAGATACAAAATCAATTCACCAAAATAAATAAGTCAAAGAAATTCAGCACTAATGCTATGGATCATAGCATATTATAAAAGTGTCAAAAAGACAAGTATGCCTCTAAGCATAACATCTCCTTAAAATGGGTACATTTTATTTAATTTCTTCAAAAAATGATTTGTCTGGGATATAGATAAAAAAACACCCAATGAGGTATCACACAGTCAGAATCTTGGGGTTCAAAGAGATCTCAGTGAACGCCTAGTTCAACTCATAATTGAAATATGATATATTCTCCAATATATGTGATAAGTGGTAATTCATTCTTAGAAAGAAATAAATCTGAAAGCAGGTTGTTTCTGGAAATACATTGCAGGGGACTCTGAGTCATAAATATACTGTTATTCTGAGTAATGGATAGGGAGTATTCTCACTGGTAAAAGGAAGGCTGGAAATAAACCAAAGCTCCATACAAGTTAGGATGCTCTTGTCTGGATGTTGGTGGGCATGGAGCTCCTATGTACAGTTATTTGAACTTGTGTGTTCCTTATAATAATATCTATCAGATTCTTCAGTGGGTTACAGAACAGGGAATTCAAGGCTGTGAATTTGATCCATGTATGGGTCATTTAATTTCATTATTCCATGTTCATTCACTGTAGCAGGCTATCTTTTTTAATTTTTGTTGCAAGGGCAGGGGGAATATAAGAGAGTACAGATGGATAAGCTTAAAACTATTACCACTGACTAGAAAATAAATCAGTCTACAGTGGCATAGACCATGAAAGGGACAATAATTCTGGCATCAAAAGACATAAGTTCAATTGCAGCTTCTGACATTTACTCCCTCTGGGACCTCAATCTCTCCGTGCCTCAGTTTCAACATCAATAAAATGAAGTGGTTGGACTAGGTGGTATTTGAGTTCCCTACCAGACCTAGGTCTATAATCCTATGATCTTTTCCACTAAAAGTTAGCTTGGCTCAGGGGAAACACAAGACATTTCAAAAGTGACAACCTCAACCCATTGTTAGTAAACTTTAATTGTACATGTAGTAACTCCCTAAGGGGGAAGTTAGATGGTGCAGTGGATAGAGAACTGGGTTTGGAGTCAAGAAGACTCAAGTTCATGAGTTCAAATCTGGTCTCAGATACTTACTAGCTTTGTGATCCTGAATAAGTCACTTAACTCTGTATGCCTCAGTTTCTCCATCTAAAAAATAAGCTGGAATAACAAATGGTAAATCATTCCAGTATCTTTGCCAAGAAAACTTCAAAATGGGGTCATAAACACTTAATGACTCAACTAACTATAACATATTTTCCAAGGGCTCCCCAACAAGAATTTTAGAATTATTACTCTAAAGGGTACCTTAGGTACCTTTTATACTATACAAGCATTCCCAGTAAGTGGTAGTATGATAGAATAGAAGTGATAGGGAGATAGAGAAAAGTGGAACGATCACTACAATGAGACTGGTGAAATGAAATTAGTGCTACTAGCCTCTATGGGCCATAATTGTATCAGATGTAAAGTAAATGGGTCAGATTATCTATCTGTAACATTTAATTCTATAAGCCCCTGAGGCCAAAGAAATCTCAAAAGATGGATTAAGGACTCTGGGAATGGGAGGCTTTGGCTTATAAGAATCCTGACATATTTTAATCCACAAAGTGCTCACTGATCTGGTTATGTTATGGTCTGTTATCTGTTTTAAATAGGAGAAAAGTCAGAAATGATTTCTACCCTCAAGAAACTGGTAATAATGGACTCTAGAGACTATATCATTAAAGGTTGAATTATGTGACAGAAGACAGAAATGCTCAGTTGAGGGAGCAGTTGGTTACCAGACCCATTTGGCTAGAATAGACCTTGCATGAGAGAGAGAGAGAGAGAGAGAGAGAGAGAGAGAGAGAGAGAGAGA
>NW_027186457.1:2137698-2152833 GCF_028583685.1 Petaurus breviceps papuanus | reverse complement strand
ACAGAGAGAGAGAGAGAGAGAGAGAGAGAGAGAGAAAGAGAGAGAGAGAGAGAGAGAGAGAGAGAGAGAGAGAGAGAGAGAGAGAGAGAGAGAGAGAGCAATATAATATAATCTTATAATTGTGAGGAGGGATTGTTTCTTTCTTTTTATTGTTTCCTTAGTTGCTGGCATGGTGTGTGGCACATAGTACACATCTTGTATCTGCTGTTCCACTTTGTATCTTGTGTTCTGCCTAGTCTCAACTGTAAGGAACAAGATCCCCTTCCAGGATAAGCTCATCACTTTTAATTTCATCACCATGCTTCTAACTGAAGCCTTGAATGGTACTCCTCCCAATACTTCCTTTGTAGAAGGAAGACACTAGACCTAGCTCACTCCATTATACATCTGCTATTCGAACTAGTCTTAACTCCATGGAACAAGATGCTCCTCCACAGGTGGCCCATCTTTCCCTTCCCTTCTTTCTTGCCTCCAGTTGTGTATTGTCTTCCTACTCAACTGGATGTTGAGCTCCTTGAAGGCAGGAACTGTCTTTCTTTTATTAATTCTATCCCCAGCATTTAGCACAGTTCCTGGTACATAGCAGATGCTTCATAAATGTTTATTGGATTGGACAATCTTTATTGGATTTCATAAATATTTTCTGATTCATTAAAGCTGTATTATGAAGGATTTTTAATGTCAGACTAAAACATTCATATTTTGCTACAGGTATGATTGGAAGCCATTGAAGATACTTGATTTGGAGAATGACAAGGCCAGACCTGTATCTCCCTAATATTATTAGGCAGTTGAATGATAGATATATTGGGAGAGGAGAGAGACTTGAAGGAAGGAGAACAATTGGGGGTTATCATAGTAGTCCAGTCAAAAGATGACTAAGGTAGTGCTGTTGTGAATGGGAAGATGAGAATGTATACAAGAAATATTATGGGGGTACAATTTATAAGATTGGAAATTTATTTTATTTGGGTGAGGAAGACGAAAAATGAAGACTCTAAGATGAGAATTAAGAAAGATTTTATCAAGAAGGTATAACAGCAATGATACTTGTAGCTGCTGTGGAGGTGTAAGACTCAATAACACCAGCACACAGGAGGGTTGCTAGTACAGGTTCTTTGATTTGCTTTTTTAAAGGAAAGCAACTCAAAAGGGGTCCACAATTTTACTTTAATCAAACATATATATATCACTTACTTAGTTCAGGGGAAAAAGTCAGCACCCTGAACTTCAGAGAAAATGCAAACAGAAAATTACAAACAGAAAAAAATATAGACAGAGAAAATAACACAAATCAACAGATAGGGCTTCTAGCTATCTGACCAAAGCTACACATACAGTTACCAGAGGGAGAAGCACCAACATCTGGGTTTTCAAATCTGGGGGCTCCTTAACAACTACCCAGAGTCTCTTCTGGTCAAATTACATGAACAATGTTCCAATGAGTGATCCCCAAAGCAAAATGTTAACCTCAGAGTATATATACATTTCTTCAGGGTCAGAGGACATCACAACCCTGGTAAACCACTGCCTAATTACAAAGTTAAGAAAAGGTGTGGGACTTCCTAAAAACAAGCCTCCCCTAATCAAACTTCTCTTGTTGGGCTCCATGTGATGCCTATTAATGGGCAGGGAAGATTTTCAACTGTCATTAACATTACAGAAAGTCACTGGATTTTCTGCAAATGGGGAAGATATTAGAAAAACAAAAACTGAACATGGATTCTTTGGCCACCTATACTTTTTCCCAGACCTAGTAGATGCAGCTAAAGATGGTATCCCATGAGAAGTATGGTAAGCACTTTCATAATGATAATTTTTGTTAAATACTCTCACTCCTGATTGCAAGAGCAAGTCCTTAGGGACTCAGTCAAGGAGTGCAGCTTGAAACTATGTGTAAGGTACACTGATGCAGGCTCTTTAGAGAAACTCCCAGAGGATATTTCTCTAAGGGCAGCTAAAGGCTCCTTCCTAACCCAGTTTAGCACTTTATTTTCTCTGATCTATGTATTACGCTTGGTATTCTGAAGAAATACATAATGGGAGGCAGGAATGAATTTTACCCTTCATTACCCCCATCTTCTCTCATCTTCTCATTTTTTCCCCCAGTTTCAGAGGATAAGGAGGTTCTTTTTGTTTACCATAACAACCCTTATATTATTGCCCTTGATTTAATCCTATTTCCTCTAGGAGCTTACATCTTTGATTATACTTCTCCCTTTCTAATTTTCAGCTGCTCTCTTTATCTCCTTTCTCCATCCCTATTATCTAAAAGAGGGCTTCTTTGTCATTTTTGTCATGAATCCTTTTGGCTATCTGGTGAACCTATGAGCCCTTAAATATTTTTATCTATATTCATAATGGAAGAAAATGCAAAATTTAATTTAAAAGTTATTGAAAATAAAGATGTGATTTTTATTTTCATCCAAGCTTACTGACATATCAAAATCTAATCATAAACCTTGAATCATTAGTTAAGAATTTCTGCTCTATAAATATGCCAAGATATCTTCCATCATTAAAAAACTCCATTTGAAATCATCCCATTTGGTTAACATCATCTATCTCTCCTCCCTCTTATCCAGATACCTTGAAAAAGCAGGCTGTACTTTCTCAGCTCCCAATCACTTCTCAGCTCTTTGAAATCTGGATTCTTTCACCACTACTTCACTGAGATGGCTCTTTTCAAGGTCACCAATAATCTTTTTTTTTAAGTTTTTCCCATTTTCTTTTGTTTTATTGCCCATTTAAATATATATTCATTGTATTTTTTTAATTTATTTATTTTGACAGTTTTTAAAATTTCAAATTCTAAATTTTTTTCCCTGCGTCTCGTCCCCCACTTCCCACACTGAGAATGCAAGAATGGTAACCATTATATATGTGAAATCATGCAAAATATATTCCCATGTCATTAAATAAAAAAAGAAAAATAAAGACAGTGAGAAAATGATGCTTTGATTTGCACTCAGAGTTCAGCAGTTCTTTCTCTTGAAGTGAATAGCAATTTTCATCATGAGTCTTCTAAATCATCTTGGATCATTGTAATAATCAGAGTAGCTAAGTCTTCCACGGTTGGTCATCATTATAATACTGTTATTACTGTGTACAATGATCTCTTGGTTCTGCTTACTTCACATTGCATCAACTGATATAAATCTTCCCAGGTTTTTTTGAAACTATTCCACTTGGTATTTATTATAGCACAGTGGTATTTCATTATAATAATATACTGCTACTTGTTCAGCCATTCCCCAGTTGATAAGATATCCCCTCCATTTCCAGTTCTTTCCCACCAGAAAGTTTATTAAAGATTCCACTTAATGGGTAGACCCTTTTTTATTTTTTTTAATGCTTTATATAACTTGTGATTTACATCATTCATTTCCGCCAGATTTTGAGTTACAAATTTTCTCCCCATTTTCCCCCACCCATCCCCCCAAAACAGCAGTCCCACAGAATATCCCCACCTCCAATCTGCTCTCTCCCATATTTTCTCCCATACCCATTTCGACTTTTCCAGTGGATCTCTATGCCTCAGTGCCTGTATATCTTATTTCTTAACTACATATAAGATGGTATTAATAATAGTAGGTATATATATATATATCTATATATACCATATTTCCCCGATAATAAGACCTATCCCAAAAATAAGCCCTCCCCTTACTGTGTAAGATTCCTCTAAAATAAGCCCTCCCCTGAAAATAAGCCCTATTGAGATTGCTACTGTAGTGAAGGTGATCCCCTGAGCTACACGCTACATTATGGTACCCTCTGTATGACACTGTCTCCCCCCCCCCCCGGGTGAAATGCACACCGCGCTCCGAGCTGCATCCAATCAGAGCGGCAGCAGTGAGCGCGTCATCCTGTTCTTCCCCAGTGATTTGCTTGCTGGTACCATTGAGAGCAGTGCCGCGGAGGAGAGCTGAGGCAGGACAACATAAGCCCTCCCCTGAAAATAAGCCCTCTGGTGTTTTTCTTTCCAAAAAAATTAATAAGACAATGTCTTATTATTGGGGAAACACGGTATACACACACACACACACACACACACACACACACATATATATATATATATATATATATATATTTGAATATTTGATTTTAAAACTTTCAATTCCAGATTCATTCCCTTCCCCCCCTGCCACCCACCCCCACTGGGGAGACAAGCAGTTCAGTATAGGTTGTACATGTGCGGCAAATGCAAAACAATAACATAGTAGATATATTGTAAAAGATTGACTATATTTCCCTCCCTCCTATCCCACCTCCCACTTGTTCTATTCTCTACTTTGATCCTGTCCCTTTTCAACCTTTTCAAAAGTGGGTGCTTCCAACTTTCCTCCCCCCCAGGCTGCCCTCCCTTCCATCATTCCCCCTCTCATCCCCTTCCCTCCCCCCATTCTCCTGGAGGGTGAGATCCCCTATTTAGTGTGTATTTCCCTCCCTCCTCAAGCCAGATTCAATAGGAATAAGGTTGACCCATTCCCTTTTGCCTTCCTATTCTTCCCCTCCATTGTAACCATTTTCCCTTGCCTCTTCTGTATGAGATAGTTTGCCCCAATCTGTCTCTCCCCATCTCCTCTCATTATATTCGTCTCACATCTTAATTTCACCTTTTAAGTATCATCCCTTCCTGTTAAATTGGTCCTGTGCCCTCTATCTATGTATACCTGTAAACGTATATATAATATTCACATATGTACTCATATGCCTGCATATCCTCATATAAAGACACACACACACACATATATATATATATATATATATATATATATATACATATTTCTAATCCCTTCAACTACTGAGAAAAGTTTCATAAATTACAATTATTGTTTTTCCATGTAGGAATGTTAATAGTTCACCTTGATAAGTTCCTTATGATTTCTTTTCCCTGTTTACCTTCTCATGCTTCTCTTGCTTCTTGTATCTGAATGTCAAGTTTTCTATTCAACTCTGGTTTTTTTCAGCAAGAATGCTTGAAAGTCCTCTATTCCACTGAATAACCATATTTCCCCCTGAAACATGATACTCAGTTTTGCTGGGTAGGTGACACTCGGTTTTAATCCCAGCTCCCTTGACCTCCTGAATATCACATTCCAAGCCCTTTGATCCCTCAATGTAGAAGCTGCCAGATCCTGGGTTATCCTGATTGTGTTTCCACAATATTCAAATTGTTTCTTCCTGGCTGCTTGTGATATTCTCTCCTTAATCTGGGAATTCTGGAACCTGGCTATAATATTCCTAGGAGTTTTCTTTTTGGGATCTTTTTCAGGAGGTGATCGGTGGATTCTTTCAACCTCTATTTTGCACTCTGGTTCTAAAACATCAGGGCAGTTTTCTTTGAGAACTTCCTGGAGGATGCTTTCTAGGTTCTTACTTTGGTCATGGCTTTCAGGTAGTCCAATAATTTTTAAATTATCTCTCCTGGATCTATTTTCCAGGTCATTGGTTTTTCCCATGAGATATTTCACATTGCCTTCTATTCTTTCATTTGTTTGGATCTGTTTAACAGCATCTTGATTTCTCACAAAGTCATTAGCTTCCATTTGCACCAATCTAATTCTGAAGCAATGATCTCCTCAGTGAGCTTTTGAGATTCTTTTTCCATCTGGCAAATTCGACTTTTTAAGGCATTCTTCACCTCATTGCTTTTTTGAGCCTCCTTTGCCATTTGAGTCAGTCTGTTTATTAAGGTATTATTTTCTTCAGTCAGGCTGTTGACTCTCATTTCATAATTTTCTTGCATTGTTCTCATTTCTCTTCCCAATTTTTCCTCCCCTTCTCTTATCTGCTTCTTAAGGTCCTCTATGGCCTCTAACCAGCTTGTATTTTCCTTTGAAGCTTTTGGTGCAGGAGTTCTGACTTCACTGTTTGCCCCCTGTTCCATGCCTTGCTCCTTCTTGTCCCCAAAATAGGAGTGTATTGTTGGAATCTTCTGTCTGCTTTGTTTCCTTGGCCTGCTCATTTTGCCACTCAGTTATTTGACTTTTGGGCTTTTTGCCACAGTGGGACTCTGCCACCAGACAGGGGAGTTTTCGTCCCAAATGCTGGGGTTTTCTCAGCTGCTGGAGGTATTAGATGGGTGCCCTCTCTGAGGTCTCCACATGCTCTGGCAAGCTGGACACACACCCCAGGACCTCCACCCTAGACTGCAATCCAGATCCAAGCAGGTTAAAGCAAGAGCGATGACCCCTCAGACTGGTGCTTGGTCCCCCTACACTCTGCAGGCCAGGAGCTGAAGCCACCACGTGGAGCTGGCAGGCTGTGCTGGAGTCTCAGTGGTTTCTCGCCCCGGGGGTAAAAGCCATGCACTCTCACTTACTGGGTCCCAAAATCCAGACTGCACTGGCCTCTCACCTTGTCCTTCGCATCTATGTATTGATAAATCTGGAAAGGGCCACAGCTGCTGCTGATCTGGAGTCCCTCTGGCTGGCAACTGGTCAGGCCCGCCCTGGGGCTAAAGCCTCGGCGTGGGGCTGGGCTTGGCTCCCAGAGCGCTGTGCTGGCCGATTCCTGCCAGCCTGCCGGGCTGTCCTCAGCTGGAGGTTAGCTTCTCTGTGTCATTTTGTGGGTTCTGCAGCTCCAAAGTTTGTTTAGAGTCCCCTTTTTACATGGATTGGGGAGGGTGGAAGCCGGAGCCGCGGGAAGGTCGTGCTTCTACTCTGCCATCTTGGCTCCGCCCCCCCCCCTATAAATGATATTTTATATATGATTTCTTTTTCTTTGATCTCTTTGAGATACAGACCTAGTAGTGTATTTCTGGGCCAAAGGGTATATATAATTTTGTAGCCCTTTGGGAATAGCTCCAAATTATTCTCCAGAGGAGCTGGACTAATTTACAATCCCAGCAACAGGTCATTAGTATACATATTTTCCCAAATCCCCTCCAGAATTTGACATTTCTGATAGATGTGAGATTGTACCTCTGAGTTGTTTTAATTTGCATTTCACTACTAAATTGTAATTTAGAACATTTTTCATGTGACTATCGATAGCTTTTATTTCTTTTTCTGAAAACTGCCTGATCTTGTCCTTTAACCATTGATCCCTAACAATCTTTTAACACTGAATTCAATGGCCTTTTCTTAGTTCCTTTTCTTTTTGACCTCGCTCCAGTGTTTGATACTGTGAACCAAAGCCTCTTTCTGAATATTTTCTTTTGAATTTTTGTGACATTATTGTAACATGATTCTCTTCGTAGTTGTCAAACAAATCCTTTGTAGGTACATGCTTTGCATGCTGACATCCCAGGGCTCTGACTCTATTCTCTTTATGTACTCTCCCTCTTGGCAGTCACATTAGCTCCCATGGAGGCTGTTACCATCTTCATTCAGATGATTCCTAAATCTATCTATGTAGCATCATTTTTTTTCTCTTGAATAGCAGTCCCATACCTTCAACCACCTGCTTGACAATTGCACCTGGATGTCTCATAGACATCACAAAATCAGCATGTAAAAATATGTATGTGTATATATATATAATAGTATAAAATAGAACTTATCTTTACCCTTTAAATTTCCCTTCCTGCTAATTTGTCTGTTTCTGTCAAAGTCACCACAATTCTAATCACCCTAGTTTGCAGGCTACAAGAAATCATCCTTGATTCTTCACTTGCCCAGTCATTTGAAAGTATATGTCACCAACTTCTTATGAAGAAGTACAAGAGAAAAATTAAATTACTTTTTAGTGGTCTTGTGTTTAAGTCAAAAGAATTAAACTTTTTTTTTTAATCAAAGTGACACATAACTCACTTTTAGTGAAGGAAAGGTGAAGATGTTTAACTTGCTTGACTTCTACAGAGTCCCATTTAAGGGGAGTTATTTTCTTTAGGTACAAAGGCATAACTTGTGAACCCCTAATGAGCAGGGACTATGAAATATGTCTAAATTGTGATGCCAGATATAGTGCTGAAACATGTAGAGCATAATTTGTACAGTATACCATATTCCATGTAGATTATATGGCCCAATAAAAGCTTTTGACGAAATGCATATTCCAAGTGGCTTTTTTTTTTTTTAGGCTTCAGAACCAGCCTTAAATAAAGAGGCAGAAAAACTGGAAAGGAGAAAAGGCTGGATTGGCTTTTCTTTGTGGGGGGAGGGGTGTGTGCAGTTGGGGGGGAGGGGTGTACATGAGCTAGGAGCCAACACTAACTTTTTCTCAATGAGCTAATTTCTTGGGAAATAGAAGGGGCACCCCTTGGGGCAGCCAGGTGGCACAGTGAGCAAGAGCACCGGGCCCAGAGTCGGGATTACCTGGGATCAAATCCGGGCTCTGATACTTAGCACCACACCCAGAAATAACTGTCCGCACAACCTTGAGCAAGTTACTTAACCCCAATTGCTTTAAAAAAAAAAGGGGGAGGGACCTCTGTGGCAGCACTGAATAGTCAAGCCAACCCTCCAATCCAAACCTCATCTTTAGGAATGGCAATCCCTACTGAGGCATGTCACACTCCCTGAGGATGACATGAGTCCACTTAGCCAGCTCCACTCTCTGGAGCAAAGCCAGGAGGGAGCACTGAGGGCTCTCCTGCCATGAAGCACCAGCTCAGAGAGCTGGTGAAATAGAGTGGGAGTCAGTTTATGTCCCCCAACAGTCAAGGATCCAAGTGTCCCCTCCCCGTGTTCTCCCTCTCCCGCCCCCCACAGCCTGATGGCTTCACCGGTAGCCTGGGTAACTGGAGGGCGGGGCAGAACCTTCCTTGGGGGGCAGCTGTCCAGGATCTTCTATGAAGGGTGGTGTGTTCCGGAACTAATGAGCTGTGTAGCGGGTGAGGAGGACCCCTTCCATCGTGGCTGATCCAACCCTGGCCAGGGGCCCACTCCAAGTGGCCACCACAGCACCCGTGAGGGCCCCACTTGTGATGGAATTCCACGTGTCTTCCTTCCCCTGGAGTCGGACAAGCCCACAGTCAATGGTAGAAAACAGACAACCCCAAACAGCAAAGCTACCTCCAATCTGGGGGGCCCGGATTCTCACTTCACTGACACTACCCTGCAAGCGGTGCCGGATGCCTACTAGGGCATTTTGGAAGCCCTTGACATTCTGGAAAACGCCTCCCCCGATGATTCCCATGGTGAAGGCCCCACCGCAGTCGTCCACAATCCTCCAGGGGCTGCAGAGGCACGTAGGGATGTGAGACAAGTCCGAGGCATGCTGGGGGTATCCCTCGCCCCCCTAGTGCTCACCCTATAAGGCACCTAGGAACATCCCCAGTGGGGGAGAGGAGAGTGGGATGGGGTGGGGTAGGGAAGGGAAGGGCGGGGACAAGTGGCTTTTTTATGTAAGTGACTCATGTGAGAGGTATTTCATGTGATAGGTATTTCAAGACCTCAGATGCTGGGCAAAACTTGAAGTCCTATACCCAAACATCCTCAATCCTGCTCAATACCACAGTCATCTCCCCATATCTACATAAAATAGCCCTGATCTTTATAGTTTCGCTGTCTAAATTCAATGGGCTCTATTAACGAACTGGTGAGAAAATTGATAGGTCTAGTTTAAAAGTATCAATCAAGACAAAAAGAATAAAGATTAAGGTTGGCCTTCAACTAAATAAATTAGCCCATTCGAACAATTTTTAACCCTGGCTGTTTATTTTGTTCTTTATCAGTGAAGCCTAAACTGTGAGAGATGATGATGAGATTTTTTTTTTTTAATTTTGGAAGGGAGTGGTGGTTCCTACCAATTGTCAATATTTCAAGTTGTTCAGTTATTAAGGATGCATGATTACATTGAACCAAAGAGTAATATATTAGGTGATAGAAGAGTGATCTGAAAGAGAATATGTGACTGCCAAAGGAAACTAACTCAGCACCAAGGTAACTGGATGTATGATGAGTCAAATCAGTAAAAAAATCAAACCATCAAATGACTGGTTGCATTGACCATCATTTAAAATTTCCTGGAACAAACAACATATAGAAAGAGTTTTAAGCTAGAGACAGTAGACATGGACCAAAGATGTAGATCTGGTTCTCCCAATCATTTGCTCTGTGATCTTGCACATGAAATTTCATATATCTCAACCTTACACTCTCTCCCCACCCCACATCAATTAGGCCAGATAATCCATCTCAATTTAAAGATAATACAGTTCATGAGTTAGGGGTGAAAGGAACTTCAGAGCACAATAATCTAATTTTATAAATGAAGTAGGAAACTAATGCCCCCATGGGTTCAATGCTTTGTCCAAAGTCACATAGCTAGTAGCAGCATGGGTAGTAGACTCTGTGAACACTTCTAATATCTAGCTTGCAACAGAACCGGTTGTGAATATCACCAGGGTCAGCCCTGCACATCTATTGCTGCTGCTGCTGTTCAGTAATTTTAGTTATGTCCATCTCTTCATGACCCCATTTGGGATTTTCTTGGCGAAGATATTGGAGTGGTTTGCCATTTTCTTCTTCATCCATTGCTGTAGGCAACTGCAATATGCAGCACATCCAGAACCACACACTCAATAACCAATAGCATATACAAGTTTCCTTCCCACTTGGCTGTCCCAGGTTCTGAAATTCTCACCAATAATATCATTCCTTTAGGTTAGGCTATTATCTATAGATGGCCTTTAATGAAATACATTTATATTGGCAGGATGCCAGTGCCTTGAATTCATAGCTGCCACCAAGGACTTTTTATGGCTATGGCCTTTGGGACTAAATGCCACTTCACTCAATCTTATCTCTAAATGTTAATTGTTTGTTTGTTCTGACCCCTCACTCCTCCACTACCATATTGGTATTTCATCATGACAATAACATGCTCTCAGGTTTTCTTCTTAACAATACAAACAATTCCACTGATAAGTGAGTTTAATGAGGATACAAACTATGTACAAGTTAGGCAATTACAAATGAACAGTGTCTAGTTGTTCCATATTATGAAAAAACAAAATGTAAAAGCAGAATAATATCATGAAATGGTCACTGATCTAAGAGGTCAGAGACCAGAGATCTGGTCCCCATTCTGTCACTGATTGGTTGTATGAATTTTGACAAATCATGTCTCTTCCTCAGGTCTTGGGTTTATCATCTACATAATGAGAGAATTGAACTAAGTTCTCTTCCAGCTCCAGTTTTGTTTTTTTAATTACTCCTTTTGGATTACTTCATTGACCCCTCTCTCCAATCTCTCCTAAAGCTTCTTCTCAATCTAGAATGTTTGCTCCCTGACAATTTTGTTTTGTATAAGTTGCACACACATACATACATGTCCACATTTACATCAACATATATGTATAAATGCTTTTCTTTTAAATATTTAGAGGCTATGACATTGATATACACATATGTTGAATATACAAATAAGCTTCAATGTATGTATAAGATATATATGTATGTGAATATGTATGTAAATATATATATATATGCTTTGAATAATAGCATCTGTATATATAAAGGAAAAGTTAATCAAAGTATCCAATTATAGGGAGAAATAGACAGTAAAAATATAATAGAGAGAGACTTTAAGGTACCCATTTCATAATAAGACAAATCCAACAAAAGGTAAACAATAAAGAAGTTCAGTATCTCAATAGAACTTTAGAAAAGTTAAATATGATAGATCTCTGGCAATTACTGAAAAGGAATAAGGAGGAAAATATGTATGTATTTCTCAGTTGTTCATGACACCCTTACAAAAACTGGACATGTACTAGAATAATGCTATGTAGCAAACTATGTATGAACTATGTCTCAAATCAATGCAGAAAAGTCAAAATATTAAACATATATTTCAATGATGATTAATGTGATAAAATTATATTCAATAAAATTCACTTGAAGAAAATATTAAAAATAAACTGGAGGTTAAATTACTTAATTCTAAATTGTTCATGGAACAAAGAACAAATCACAGAAACAATCATTTTAATTATTAAAAATGACAACAATTAGGTGATGTACCAGAACTTTTGGGAAGGATCCAAAGTAGTAATTAGTGGAAATACTTTATCTCCAAATACTTCCACAATAAAAGAAGGGAAAAATACATCAAAGAACTTGATATGCTATTAAAAATAGGAAAGCAACATTTTTTAAACCTATATACCAAATTTCTTAAATGCAAAGACAAGATTAAAAGTTGAAAGCAAAAGAAAAATGTTAAAATTAGTATCTTAAAAAATAACTCAGCTATAAACTAGTCTGATTTTTTAAAAAGAAAAGTAAACCAAAATGTCAGCATTAAAACAGGAACAATGAGACTGCACCACAATTTAAGATGAAACAAACTATCGTGATATAATTTTGCCCAATTATATGCCAAAAGAACTGACAATTTAAATGTAATGGATAAAGAACTACAAAAATATAAAATACTCAGTTTAACAGAAAAATAAATAGACAATTTAAGCAACTCAAATTTCAGTATAAAGAAATTGAATAAGCCATAAATAAAAATTCAAGGAAAAACTCTAGCAGCAGATAGATTTGCAAGTAAATTCAAGCAAAAACTCAAAGAACAATTAATTCTCATACAACATGAACTTTTTGGGAAAATAGGAAATGAAAGGAACCTCCCAAATTCCCTTTATGTTGCAAATATGATCTTGATATCTAAAACAGGGAGAAACAAAGCAGAACAAGAAATCTGTAAACTCACATATCTAGTGTATAATAACATAAAATGTTAAATCTATATCAAAGGTAAAACTATTGAAAATATTATGAACTATAAATGGGTTGAATTTATATCAGGAAAACAATGGTGGTTCAATGTCAGGAAAGCTATGAACATAATAAATCATATTAGCAATTTCAACAGTACTGGAAAAATTTTTGACAGAGGTAAAAATATTTTTTCTCTGTTAAAACCACAGACAACTATAGAAGTAAATAGATTTTTATAAATATAGCAAGCCTATCAAAACCCAAATGCAAGATGCACATGGAACAGAGAAAGCATAGAGGGTTTTCCAATAAACTCATGAGTAAAATAAAGATGTCCATTGACTCTATAAACTTTTTGATATAGTGTTAGAAATAATTCCCCCATCGATGCTATAGCAATGAGATGAGTAAATAAAATTGAAAAACAAAAAGAGAAAATGAAACTATCACTCTTCAAAAATGGTAGGATGAACTATTTTGGTAATTTTTAAGAGTCAACTAAAATCAATTAAAATAACATCATTACAAGTGTCATGTATAAAATAAAGCCTTGTAAATCAATAACTGTGATACAGCATTTCTGAATATTTCCAATATTTCCAAAACAGCAGGTAGAAATAGAGAAATTCAACTTAAAAGAAGTACATATTTTATAAAATATTTGGCAGTCTTCTCACCAAGATGCTCCCAGAAACTATAAGAATACAGTATAAAACATTCTTTAAAAAATTAAGATATAAAAATTAGAGAAATGTTCATTCCTCATGAAATTGTGTAAATGTAATAATTTAATGACATTTGTTTCATAGAAGAAATTTGGGAAGCTTCCTTTTCTCTTTTATTGCAAATTGCTGATGTGATATTAAAATTAATTTTTCTTTTTATATTTGATTGAATTAAATATAAGTCATATTTGCATGAAAAATATTATTAATAATTATAACAGAATCTAAATGAATTACTTATTCAATGATATAACTAACAAAATACCAAAGAAATACTCTATAAAGCTAGAAGAAAGTTCTTTTTTTTTTTTTTAAAGCAATCGGGGTTAAGTAACTTGCTCAAGGTTACACAGCCAGTTATTTTAGTGTGGGTGCTGAGTATCTGAGGCTGGAACCGATACTAGGTCTTCCCATGATGGGGCCAGCACTCTTACTCACTGCGCCACCTGGCCGCCCCCTAGAAGAAAGTTCTATTGAAATGCATCTACAACATCAAAAGCTAAAAATTGTCAAAGAAACTGTTTTAATGGAATAAAGGAAAATGATCATGCCAGATAAACTATACTACAAAAAATTATTTATCAAAACTATTTGTTACCATTTAAAATAAGAGAAAAGTCAATCAGTGAAACACAGAAGAACAAATATAGGAACATAGTTTTTGATAAACTCAAAGACCCCAACTAGTGGATCAAGAAATCAACATTTCCCAAAATGTACTGGGAAAATTGGAAGGCAATATGTCAGAAATTAAGTTTTGAACAGTATCTACTTCATATACAAAGATAAACTCCAAATAGATACATGGCAGATATCAAAGGTTATATGATACCTTTCCTAAATACCAATAGAGGATGATATCATGACTAAACAAAAGATAGAGAGGATTATAGACAATAAAATGAATTAAAATGCCTCCTTGAACAATTTTTGATGAAATAGTTTAAAAGAGAGTTGTACAAATAAAACCAATACTATTTAATTTTAAAGGGAAACATATAACTGGGGAAAACTGTCTGCAAAAATTTTTTTTCTAGTAAAGATGTGATAACCAAGATATATAAGGAACTGATAATATATAAAGATATTTTAAAAACTAAAGCTGATAATATTGTGGGCCAAATTACTACTGAAAAGGTGATTACAAGCTATATGCCTACCTTACCATCTATATATAATTTTTGTGACAATAATCTCCTTATTTATCAAAGGTATCCTTTGTAATTCTCATTTCTAAGATATATGGGGATCTGGGTCAAATTTATAAGAATACAAGCCAATGTTCATTTGATAAATGCTCAAAGGAGAATAATAGGCAGTTTTCAGAGGAAGAAATCCAATTTATTAATAGACATTTTGAAATGCTCTAAATCTCTATTAATTGGTGAAATGAAAATTCAAGTATGAGGTACTAACTTACACTCATTAAGTTTGTAAAACTGACCAAAAAAGGGGGGAAAAGGGAAAATACCTAATGATGGAGGGGCTGTTGAAAAACAGGTACATGAATACACTGTTGGTAAAACTATGAATTGCCAGACTTTTGGAAGGCATTTTGGAACTATACCCTCAAATCTATTAAACTGCAAGTGCCTTTGAACCCATCATACTAGTTCTATACTCCTTCCCTTCCTTCTCTCCCTTCTTTCCTCCTTTCCTTCTTTCACTCCTTCCTTCCATTTTTCCCTCCTTTCCTCCCTTCCTTCCTTCCTTCCTTCCTTCCTTCCTTCCTTCCTTCTTTCCTTCCTTCCTTCCCTCCCTCCTTCCTTCCCTCCTTCCTTCCTTCC
>NW_027186457.1:2121424-2137688 GCF_028583685.1 Petaurus breviceps papuanus | reverse complement strand
CCTTCCTTCCTTCCTTCCTTCCTTCCTTCCTTCCTTCCTTCCTTCCTTCCTTCCAACATAACATAAACAAGGTAGGGAATTTGTTTTGCTTGATTGTACATGTTTATTATGGGTTTTGTTTTCCTTGCCTTTTCAATGGATAAGGAAGGGTTTGGGCAGGAGTAGCTGGGGAGGGGGGGGATAGAGCAAACAGTACTGAAAATGAAGAAAAATTTATTTTAAAAAATCATCTTTTATGAGATGATTAGAAGGTAAGTAGACCTTCATAAATAATTTTCCATGTTAAACCATTAAAATTTTGACAGGAAACTATAAAGAATACAGGATGCCACTGTGATTATTTTTTTATTTTGTTTTGTCTGTTATGGATTCATTGATGGAAAATCAAAGGACATTTTAGAAAATTCACTGGTGTTCTCATAATTTTAATGGAAAGAAAGGAAGACCTTTGGCATAGTAGACTTATAAAAGGACAGATGTAATTCAAAAAAGGATGAGCAGGCATGAATAGGTTGCAATATTCACTGTTGGAAAATATAAGCAAAGTAATGAGACCACAGGTTTATGTAAGTATTTTAATTGTTTTTTGGTTTTGGCAGAGAAGGTGTAAAGCCAAGCAGGAACAGTTTTCCAGAGGACTGCTGCTGTGAACAGCTTCAAGGTTCTGATTACACAGTATAGTGAACTCTCTATTCAGTAACAAATTAAGGCAAAATATTCACAGAAATCAAAGTTCTCAGTTCTCTTCTGTCTCTCCAGCAGTAGCAGCTCAGCCACCAGATGCATGCTCCCAGAAGTTCTGGCCTCTCTCAGCTCAGACTTTTTCTTATATATAGTATTAGCTCCTTCCTGTTCTGCCCCTTCCTGTTACATCAACAAGTCACTGGGGGATACACAAGTTCTGGGTCTTAATACTTGACACAATTATAAACTTGAAACTAAGTGCTAAGTACCTGTTAGCTTGCCAATACCAGAGGCAGGAACATCTTCAAATTCCCATTACCATAATGGAAGGGCTGGGGGAAGAGAGGCTGAACTTTTATTATGATTTGTTTAGGGACTTCTGAAGAAGAAACACCTTCTACCAAAGTAATTCAGCTGGGGTTCTGGTAAACAATTATTTAGGAATCCAAATTAATAAAAATTATTTGTCAAGGGTCATATACCCAGAATTTAGTCAAAATTGAGTCTTGAATCCAAGTTTTTCAGATGCCTAAGCTTATTCTCTATCTACTATACCATGTTGTTTCACATTTGAGTGCTTGTAAATATATAAGTATCCTTCTAGTATAATGTAAACTCTTTAAGGGAAGGTACAATCTTATTCTTGTCTTTCTATTTCCAAGGGTGAGCACAATTATTTAAGTAATGATTCTTTAAGTAATTAAGTAATATGTGAAATTAGTAAGTGGCTTTTGAATGCATGGATGCTGAATGAGTTCCAAATATTCCAAAACCCTCTAGGCAAAGAATCCAGGGTTTTCGATTTCCTGAAAAGTCTACAAAAATATTTTGATTTATTGTATAATGTTTCCCAAGTCTTGTTCTGACTACCACCAAAAAGACAGCTACAACTATTCAAGAGATCAAAGAAGAGAAAAAAATATTGGAAGAGGAAAATATTTTTTAAATTGTTCTTTATTAGGGAAACATTTTATTATTTTTCATACAAAACAGAGAAGGAAGAGATTATCTGTTAGTAATCCAATAGCGGGATGATTACATTTTGTGGTTTCAAAACCCATGGATTGGAAGAGCTAATAAAACTATTTCCTCCAGTTTTTACCAAGGTTCTTGGGAGAGCTGGTTTTCACCAAATAAGGCAATATGATAGGGAGAATGCTAAATTTGGAGTCAGGACAACTAAGATTGGATCCTGAATTAGGTATGTATCAGCTATGTTTGAGAGTCCCCTGGAGAACAAGGAAACCAAATCAGTCAATGCTTAAAGAAATTAATTCAGACTACTCATTGGAAGGTCAAACACTTAAGCTGAAGCTGAAATACTTTGGCCACATAATGAGAAGAAGCAACTCATTGGAAAAGATCCTGCTGGTGGGAAGATGAAGGCAAAAGGAGAAGGGGATGGCAGAGGATGAGATAGACAGATAATATCATGGAAACAGCAACCATGAGTTTGGACAGACTTCAGGAGATAGAGGAGAATAGAAAGGTAGTATGGTCCGTGAGGTCACCAAAAGTCAGACATATCTGAAGGATATCTATGTGACCATACATAGGCCACTTAAAGTTTTAGATCATGTTTTCTCACTGTAAAGTGTAGATAATAGTACTTAATGATAGGTAACATTTACATAGCATTTTAAGATTTGAAAATCACTTTATAAATATTTTATCCTCACAACATACCAAGAGGATAGGTGCTATCATTATCTTCATTTTATAAATGAGGAAACTAAGGCAGAGGTTAAATGAATTACCCAGGGTCACATAGTAAACATCTGATATTAGATTTGAATTCAGGTCTTCCTGACTCCAAATTTAAAACTCTACAAGCTCTATAAACCACATCGTCTAACTTTCTCAAAGATTTGTTGGTAGGGGAATTCTTTGAAGACCTTAAAGTGCAAAAGAAATACATTGTTAAAGCATGCACATAAATGCTTTTTACTTTGGGAAACAAACAACTCTGGAAATCATGTGCCATGCCAACCACAGTGATATTCTGAGGTTTCATAGGAATCCATGGCTTATTACACAACTTTAAGTATCCATGGTTTCACTGGTTTAGGTAATCCTTCCATCAACACAGGCCACACTAACCCTTTCCTATAGGAAGGCTGAAAAGAGTTTTGGTGGTTACAAAACATGGCCAAACTGGTGACCAGCCAGACTTCTTCTTGAATAGATGTTATCCATTGCCAAAATTCTATCTATCTGAAACCCTTTCTGCTTGGTAGAACCTGCCAGTGTTTGTGCCTGGATAGCACTGATGTAGAAAACAGGGCTTCCGCAAGAAGAAACATTGTAGAAGGACTGTAATGGAGAATTGGAAGATTATATACCGTGTTTCTCTGATAATAAGACACTGTCTTATTATTTTTTTTGGACAGAAAAACACCAGAGGGCTTATTTTCAGGGGAGGGCTTATTTTAATGAACATTGACAGCAATTTTATAAACAGGTAAATATGAACAAAAAAAATGTACCTTTATTCAATAAGCAAATCACTGGGGAAGAACAGGATGACGCGCTCACTGCTGCAGCTCTGATTGGATGCAGCTCAGAGCGCAGCGCGCGTTTCACCGGGGTGGGGGGGACGGTGCATACAGAGGGTACCGTAATGTAGCGTGTAGTACAGGGGAACACCTTCACTACAGTAGCAATCTCAATAGGGCTTATTTTCGGGGGAGGGCTTATTTTAGAGGAATCTTACATAGTAAGGGGAGGGCTTATTTTCGGGATAGGTCTTATTATCGGGGAAACACGGTATGTGTGTGTGTATGTGTGTATATATGTATATACGTGTGTTTGTGTTTATGTGTATGTGTATATATACACAATACATATATGTATATGTGTGTGCCTGTATGTATGTGTGTGTTTTTCCCCTAGAAATATAAAGATATAAAAAGAGTAGCATCTTGGTTTAATGGATAGGGTGCAAGTCTTGGAAGACATCGGTTCAAATCCTGCTTCTAAGGGTTAATAGTGTTGTGATCATGGATAAGTCATTTGATGTCTCAATGTCTAAGAAAATCACTAAGATGTAGATGAATTGGTCTTCCTGGACGTAGTTTCTGTGCCAGGAGTTCTCTACACACTCATGAAATCACCAGTGCAAAGAAAAATATGAAGAAGAAAATCAAATACAATGGTTTTGGGGGTGGAAGGGACTAGAAGCCTTGGGAAATTTGTACTTTTCAATTGATCACATATCTAAAGCTTGAAAGGATCTCTGATGCCATGGAATATTATATGCTTCATTTCACCAGAAACAAATCCTCAGAGAACAATGACTTGTTTCTAAGATCAAAGAAGGTAGTATATGTCAGAAGCTGTATTTAAACCCAGGCCCTCTGACTCCAAAGCTAGTCTCTTTCTGCTGTAAAATGCCTCCTTAGACAATTAGTTCAGTAATACTTCAAGTGATTTTGTTTTCATCCTTGTGGGTGCTTGTTCCATGAATGATCATTGTAGCCTTATTTTTACCTTAGTAGCTAGTTTTCAAAAGCTGCAATGATTGAAAAAAAAATCACTATTTTGCCATTAACCTCCAGGTAATTAGTCTTTCCAAACCTACCTAGTCCATAGGACAAACAGATAATGGAAAAACCATCCGCCACCAAGCTCATGGGCAAATTTAACTTGACTTTTCCAAAATTCATGCTTTGCTCAAATAACCTTTGGAAGGTTAATGTGTAATAAGACAATGTGTAATAATGAGTTTTCAGAGTAGGACTTACACGGAAATTCAACATCATGAAAGAAGCATAAAAAGATTGAGAAGCATTGAGAGTCATATTATGGCATAGAATTTGCACTCTTTTCCCATGTTGCTGAAACAGAATTTGTTGAGACTTTCCTGCTCCTTGCCACTTATTTGCAAGTATCATGTACCTGTCCTTCATACTCTACATCTATCTAGAGCTAAAAATTCCACCACAATGATCGTGACTTCTGGTTACTTTGCTTTTGCTTAATCTTACCTTGTCTCATACCCAACACACTACTTTATGACTATCTCCATGGTACACTGCCATGGTTGTACCTCCATTTCACACTCTTCTCCAACTCTAGCTCAGAGAACAGTAATCAAATAAACCCTACCATTCCTGGAAAGGATATGTCAATTAACTGACATATAACTCCAATCACCAAACCCTGACCTCTACTCCCTCTATATGTATTGTATTTTTCATTACAATATAAACCCCTTGAGGTCAAGAAATGTCTTTTTTCTTTGAGTTTGTATCCCCACCACTTAGCACTTTGCCAGGCACATAATAAGTATTTAATGAAAGCTTTTCTTTCTTTCTTTCTTTCTTTCTTTCTTTCTTTCTTTCTTTCTTTCTTTCTTTCTTTCTTTCTTTCTTTCTTTCTTTCTTTCTTTCTTTCTTTCTTTCTTTCTTTCTTTCTTTCTTTCTTTCTCTTTCTTTCTTTCTTTCTTTCTTTCTTTCTTTCTTTCTTTCTCTCTCTCTCTCTCTCTCTCTCTCTCTCTCTCTCTCTCTCTCTCTTTCTTTCTTCCTTTCTTCCTTCCTCCCTTTCTCTCTCTCTCTCTCTCTCTCTTTCTCTCTCTCTCTCTTTCTTTCTTTTTTCTTTCTTTCTTCATCCATTTTATTCTCTTTGAGGAAAACCAGGGATATTTTTCAAACCTGGGACCAAAGTAACCCTTGTTCAGAGAACTAACGCTTTAACTTTGTGTCAGTGAATGCTCCTGGGGAACAACATCATACTCCATAAGTTCTCAAGGCTGTGGAATTACTCATATAAGTGTCAGAATATAGGCAAAATAAACTAGATTCCTGCAGAGAGAGTTCCCACTCATTGAAAAACTGTTTCATACAGCTTCAAATTCACTAGCCAAACTTTCCACCCAAGGTTGGGGTAATATTTTGATTCTGTGGGAAACAATTAAGTACTCTCATGGTGGAGAATTTTATTGCATTTTTATCTCCTTTGTCCTTGCCCTAAAACCAAAAAATGTTCAAGATTGAAGCCAGTTCTCAGGAGCTGGAATTTAAGGAGTCAGATTCAAAGTCATCAAAATGAATAGCAAATGCATTAATTTGACTCAGCCAAAGGAAAACATTTCAAGAGGGGATGGAATGTAGAAAGTCTACAGAGGAGAAGACTATTGAATTTAGTACTGGATTGTGGGTGAAAAACATTCACTCTTTGAAGGCAAATACACAGCAGTCAATGCTGGATTGGGATCTGAAAAGGTCACTTGGTCAATCTCATTGCCTTCAGGTAAAATCACAGGAAACCATGTCAGGAAGTGATGTTTGATCCTTGTTTGACATTTGTTTCTGATCATGTTTCACTTACTGAGATAGAGTAGGTCAAAATCAAAGTTCAGATCTCTACTGCTGGGCTACATAGAACAGATTTGTCAACTTGCCTTCCAAGGGTGTTAGAATGACTAAGTGCTAACTGAATGACTTGATCTGGAACGTTTGTTACATTTCTCACATCCTTCCCCTTCTCTACATTCTTACCATCTCAGCCCCACCTGGTTCTGTCTGGAATATTGCAAAGTCTTCTAACAGAAATACCTGTTTTCGATCTGTCTCTCACAACTTTGCCAAATGGATACTTCTAAAACATGAGTCCAACCATTCATTCCATCTCTTACTCAAAAATCTTCAGTGGCTCCCAATTGCTATCAAGATCAGAAACAAATGCTCATCCTCATATTTAATCAGGGCAGCCTGATGGTACAGTGGTTAGATTCCTGGACCTGGAGCCAAGAAGATTTATCTTCTTGAGTTCAAATCTAGCCTCAGACATTTGCTAGTTGTGTGACCCTGGACAAGTCACTTAACCCAGTTTGCATCGATTTCCTCATCTGTAAAATGAGCTGGAGAAGGAAATGGCAAAACATTCCAGTGTCTCTGGCAAGAAAATCCCAAATGGGTCATGAAGAGTTGGACACAACTGAACAATATATTTAAAGCCTACCATAATCAGAACCCTACCTATTTTCCTAGTCTTACTCATGACACTTCTCCTCCCATCCTCTTGACTTCAGGAAAGCAGACTTGTCAAATGATCTCCATGCTTGATATTCTATCTCCTACCTCTGCTCTTTTTGTACAAGGGGTTCCCTTGTTGCCACAATCTCCTTCTTTATTGCCCTCTTATAAAATCTCTAGCTTCTCTGAGACTCTAACTCAGATAATACTTCTTACATGATGGTTTTCCTGATCCCTCCAGTTATTAATACTCTGTCTTTCTTATATTATTTGCTTTTTTAGTGTATCTTGGCCTGTATTTCTATGTTGTAGATACTTTGTGCATATTTTGTCTCACCTCAGTAAGTAGAGTGTACTTTCTCCTTGAAAACAGGGACTGCCTCTGTTTTTATCTTTGCATATGTGTGTATGTATGTGTGTTTACACACACACACATCACCTAATACATATTTGTTAAATTGCTTTGAATGGAATTATATCCCCATATAATAGTTGCCAATTGGCATGGAAAGAACTAAAATAATATTTCCTGGTCCAATTATTTTTGCTGAACAAATTGGATCAATGTGCAGAGATCCAACCAGTTGCTTATGGATTGACTTAAAAAATGGTTTATCTGGTGAGCAGTGCAGTCATAACAACCTTCAATCTTACATAAGATGTCCCTGTGGCCAAAGGCATGATAACTAGTTAGGTTCTTTCTCCAGCCAAAATATGCTTTGGTGGCTTGGAAAAAGAGCAAATATTTGGCTGATTTTCCTTAAATTTATTTTATCTCTTCTGTTAAAACTGAAGGAATTTCTCCTAATAGGAAAATTTTAAAAAATAAAACTCTTGCCCTTATTTATATTTCAGTGAAATTACTACTTTTTTTTAATAACAATAGCCTGGTATTAAGTCAGACAGAAGATGTGTCTTCACATTAGGTGATATGGATACACTTATTCGAGTCTTAAATTTTCTCTGTTTTGCTTTATATTGCTATATATTGCAGCCCATGTGAAAATTGTTCAGTTGGGTGGGACTCTCTGTAACCCCATTTGGGGTTTTATTGGCAAAGATACTAAAGAGGTTTTCCTTATTTAGCTCATATTACAGATGAGAATACTGAGGCAACCAGAGTTAAGTGACTTGCCCAGGTCACACAGTTAGCAAATGTCTGAAGCCAGATTTGAACTCAGAAGATGAATGTTTCTTACTCAAGGCCCAGCAATCTATCATGTGATAAAACACACTTTGCATTGTCGTCTCAAAACCTTTTCAAGTTTCCTGTTTAAATGTTTCTGAAATAGTTTGTTCTGACTGAATATGAGTTCTTTTGGAAATAAGTGCTGAAGGATACATTTATCATAGCAATCTTTATTAGAAGAATTTTTTAGAAATAACTCATTGTTAAGGGCACCCTCAGTCACTAAGGTGACTAACCTTTGTTGTTGTTAAGTCATTTCTGTCATGTCTGACTCTTTATGACCCCATTTAGGGTTTTCTTGGCAAAGAATTAAAATGTTTTGCCACTTTCTTCTCCAGTACATTTTATAGAAAAAGAAACTGAGGTAAACAGGGTTAAGCGACTTAGTCAAGGTCACACAGGTAGAAAGTATCCGATGCCAGATTTGAACTCAGAAAGATGAATCTTCCTGATTCCAGGTCTATCCAGTGCACCACCAAGCTACCCAAGGAGAATAACATCGAAGCATTTAGATACAATTTAACTCATATATTGAGTAATACCAGGTTCAGAATACATAAAACTATCAATGAGCAAAGATGGGTCTCTGTATTAAAGGGAGAGTTGAAAATTATTCATTTTTTATCATATGAGATGAAAGGCTCAATGAATGCATAGATGAATGGAGAAAAAAGAATCATTTAAGTATTTTAGTATGTGTTAAGCACCATGATAAGTGCTAAGTATACACACAAAAGTAAAAACAGTTCCTGTCCTCAAAGAGCTGACATTCTAATAAGGGGCAACCACAGGGAATTGGTGGCCAGAGAGGGGTAATTTGATCTACATACAGGGGTGGGGAACCTGTGGTCTCAAGGTCGCATGTGGCCCTCTAGGTCCTCAAGTGAACCCTTTGACTAAATCAAAATTTTCCAGAACAAATACTCTTAATAAAATGACTTGTTTTATAAAACTTGCACTCAGTCAAAAGGCTGCACCCAAGTAGTCTCAAGGCTGCAGGTTCCCCACCCCTGATATTCTAGAATATTACAGGGATGATGAAGGAGGCCAGGTAAAAGTAGATAGAACACCACTTCTAGGAACAATGGCAGAGGTGATTTGATTCTCTTTCCAGAACTGAGGAGCTAGAAGGTAGTGTGTGTAGGATGGTGTGGTGGGGTTGGGGGGGGGGTGTGATGGAAAGGTAAAAAACAAATCGAAAAGGCAGTTAATGAAGCTGTTGAGAAAATGGCCAAGGAGTAGAGTAGAGAGTAAAGTGAAACATGGCTGGGACTTTCCTGAAGTAGCAGGTTAAGAGAGAGTCACCAATCAGAACTCCAGCTCTCACTTCTAAGGATGAAAGGGTTATTAAACCTTGCAGGGTATGGTCTCTAGTGTGGGTGGCAAGACTGAAGAGATGACAAGAAAGTGTGTAGCCAGAGAGTTGGGAGGGTATATAAAGCATTTTTTATACTACAAAGTACTTAGAACAGTGTCTGGCATGTAATAGTTATAATAGGTAATAATTGCTGCTTGTGCTAAATCCTGCGAAAAAAATCATGGGGGCCCCAGAAGAATGGCAGGTGAACCCTCCTTCTCAGGAGATCATGGTCAGCTTAGGGCTCCCTCTGTTATTGGAACCGGCTAAGAGGGTAACCAATTGTTAGACTTACTGTAAAAGACATTCCTGCCTTGGATTGGGAGATTGGACAAGATGCCCTCTAAGGTAATGTCCATTTCTAAAATCTTATGATTCCAAGTTCATGGAACTCGAATTCATGTAACATGAATTAATAATAAGAGCTATATGTAATTAAGTGCTTTGGCACCAACTAGAACAGTAAGAGATGTGGTAATTCAGAGAAAATGGGAATCAATAAAGACTGGGATAGATACATGAAGAATGTGGTGTTTGAGCTGATCCTTGAAGGATGGATGGCTTTGCAACGCTAGGGGGGGGAAGGAGGTGAATCACATAAGAACGATAATGATGATGATGATGATGATAACTCAGAGTTATATAGTGCTTTACAATTTGTAGACCCCTTTACATACAGTGTCTCATTTGAGTAATAGTTTGCAGTGGGAAATATACGTGATATATGTGTGGACATTCAAGAGACAGATGAATAAAATATTGGCAATGTGGAGTATAGGGAAGAATATAGTCAGAAATAAATTTTAAAATGTAGAATGATGAGAATATTCATCAGATGCTATAAGCAGACTCATGAAATCTAAACTTAGATTTCATCCAGTAGGCAAAAGAGACCATCGAGCTTTTTTTGAGGGGGCAAAACCAAACTGGTTTTTAGAGAATGTTATTCTAGCTGTAACAAAAGAAATAGATTGTCTGTCAACTAAGAAATTGTTTCTTTCCTCCAGATAAGACGCATTGAGATCTTCAGCTTCCATTGAGAATGGAAAGGAAGGAACAGGTATGAGATAGAAAGACAGACATTATGTTGTGACTGAACATGGGCATAAAGAAGGAAATTGATTCACCAATGACTTGAAGGTTTTGATTGTGAATGACAGGGGGCATGGTGGCACACTGACAGACAAAAGGAAGTCTGACAAGGAGCTTTTTTGGAGAAAGATGATGACTTCTATTTAGACTCACTGAGTCTGAGTTTGAAGTAGGACCTTCCAGTGGAAATGTCTGGGATCCAATTGGAAGTAAGAAAGTAGAATTTGTACTACCCAACAAGACTGGAGACATAGATTTGGAGTGATCTACATGGAAACAATGAATGGCTAAAGTTACAATTAAAGCCTCACCGCTGCATGATGGTTTCCCATCCCAAAATGTTTGAAAAAAAAAAAAAGCACTGAACTTTGAGTTAGTGGCTTTTACTAGTTTTGTTTTGTTGCAAAGGTCATTTGTGTTTTATATGCCTCACTTTCCCCATCTATACATTTGGACTAGATGATCCCTAAGCTTTCTTCTAGCTTTTGATCCTGGAATACTATCTAAAGTCTGTGGCACCTCATCCTTCAGGATGTTTCATAAATGTAGATTATCACTAAACTTTTGTAAAGCCAAGCACAAACAGTTTTCCAGAGGACTGCTGCTGTGAACAACTTCAAGGTTCTGATTACATAGTATAGTGAACTCTCTACTTATTCAATAATAATCTAAGAGAAAACATTGACAGAAATCAAAATACAGCATTCACAATGTTATGACATAGCAGCTTACCACTAGAGGGGCCACATAGTTTTCAACAAAGTGGCCACATAGTTTTAAACAAAGTATAATCATTTAGTAAGTCCTTAACTGAATCATCCTTAAGGAGCAGGCCTCCTTAAGGGACACAAAATACAAAGGTCAAAGTTTTCCACCCCTAGGTCACATTGAAGCATAATCTTCTCAATCAGCATTAAGTACCCAAGAAGAGGTCTTTTACTCTTGACTCGAGGCTGGCTCTTAGCTTCCATGCTTCCTCTTCCATGGTCCCAGCTCCTGTCCAAATCTACCTGACTGTCACCCGGATTCAAAGGCAGGCAGCTCTCAGCCCCTTGTCTAGCTCCTCATCCAGTTCCCATTCCATATTGAAGCTCACAGTGTCCAGTTCACCTCACGTCCCTCACAGCTCCTGTTTCTGAGGAGACAAAGCTCAACAGAGCCACAATAGTATTCATACATATTGCTGTCATCATCAATTCACTATCTGCCTGTGAAATCAACAGAGACCCACAAACAAGGTCCAAGAGGTCAACACAAAATATCAGTAAAGTCTCAGGACCTCCAAAACCCTCCTCCAGGACTTCTGTAAACAGACAACCAGAAAATCCTCTTTCGGGGCTTCCAGTAAGGTCTCAGGGCTTCCAGTAAGGTCTCAGGGCTTCTGCACAAAGTATCACAAACAAAAATCAACACAGACAGAACAAACATAGAGTGCTAGGATACCACAAGTTTTCTCCTTCTCAACTCTGTCACCACAAGTGTTATCTTTTCAGTTCCTCTCAGTTCTGTCTCTCCAGCCTGGGCCTCTCCTTATACATGGCCATTAGCTCCTGCCCTTCCTGTTTCATCAGCAACAGGGGTTCACAAGTTCTAAGGTTCACAAGTTCTAGGGTTCACAAGTTCTGTTTCTCAACATAGACTTGACACAATCATGGGCAAGACTCAAAAGAAACTTGAACTGAAATAAGGTATCAATTAAATAGCTGAAACAAGGCATTGCTTGACATTATAACATTCAAACACATTCTTCCCTATTTATTAAGTTGACAATATTGAAAAATAATAATGGATGAAAATCTCTACAATACACATCACCACCATGATTACAGTTCAATGCTATTTCTAGGAGCAAAATTCTTAAGACTTGCCCAATTACTTTCTTTTTGCTTTATCAAAACAAGTGGAGGAACACTTTTGTAGATACAGAGATTAGGAAATAAAATATCTCATACTTTGCCAAAAAAATGGACAAGCTAGGCATCTTTCTTCTGCTATGGTGTTTGTGGAGGAATCTAACTGCGACAGACTGGAATGGGCCACTAACCTTTTTTTTTCACTAAACTTAATTTATTTCTTCTCAGATTCTGTTATGGATTGAATCCAAGTTTTCCTTAACTAACGGATGTTTGGGTGTTTTAATATTTTTTTCTTATTTGATCTAAATTTTGGAAGGATCCATGGAAGGACAGACTACCAATTGTTAGTCTAGTAGGAGGTACACTGAATCTGAAGTCACAACTGGATTCTGCTACTTGCTAGCAAAATGACTCTAGTTATGGTAATTCATCTGGGATTTCATCTCTCAAATGACATTATAGGGCTAGACATTTTAGCTAGCACTGCTGAATTCTATCAGCCTTGAGCCTATATTATTACTCAAGGAAATAAGCTATCTTTTGAGTAGGTCACCAAGCTCAAGCACATAATGTGATGGCATCAACATCGAGGGGTGTATTTTTATAGTTTTTCTTTTAAGAGTTTTATTCTTTGACCAACATATCCAATCAGTTGTATCAAAAGGAACATCCATATTTGCTTTGAACATTATTCTATCTTAAAATGAAAATTCCAGTGGTATGAGTCATTCATATTTTAATCCATGAACCAAGTTCTAAGAAATGGCACATGATATCTAGTGGTTTTCACCTCCCCCGCCCCTTTTCAGGTGTTTTTTCTGATAGAACTCTGTAGGCATTGCACATAGAGTCATTAGGAATAAATCAAGCAAAAAGAAAAGCTGTTTTCTCATTCTTTGTAAAGGGTAACCATATATAACTGAAATGATTCATGATGCTTGACTTTCTTGGTCTTGCAGCAGTTCTCCTTTGCCAGCCAATGCTATTTGTGGCAATGATGTGGTTCTGCATAGCAGCTTGCATGGCACTCTTCTCTACCACAGAATGAAGTTTCTTTAGCCTCTTTGAGGAAAAGTAACGAATGGCTCTTGGCACATACTCCAAGTGCCCCAAAAAGCACCTTTAGAATTTATTTCTAGCTAAATTACACTGATTTGGGGGAGGATGGCTTGGTTTGACGAATATTTCCTCTCCCAATACTGATCTAGGACATCAGGTTAGAGTAATATCAAATGCAAGAGTCTTTCTTTGTCCCCAACCTCTCTTCCTCTTTTGACTCTGTTGATGAGAGTCAGCCTCTCTCTCTGTATTCCATTTTCTATCTGTCTTGCTGTGTCTGTCTGTCTCTCTTTTGTTTTTATAAATGTTCCAATTATGCCAGTGACATCATGACATTGTTCAATGTGGAGCATAATATTCATCACATATTGGATTAATGAGAAATGAGATAACCACCTTGATTCAGCATATAAATCAATGCTGATCAAATGTTTGATGTTTGAAAAAATGGTTTAAATGCATGCACATATATATGTATAGATTAAGAGTTATATATATATGTACATATATACACATGCTTGCATGCCTACATAATAAAAATAGTAACAATGATTGCTATTTAAATAGCACTTTAAGATTTGCAAATTAATCTGTTATCCCATTTAGCCCTCACAATAACCCTTTTAGGTGGGGGCTATTATTATTTCCATTTTACAAATGAAGAAACTGAGGCCAATTTATTTGTCCAGAGAGACATAACAACTATCTGAGATAGAGTTTGAACTGAGGCCTCCCTGACCCAAAACCCATCGCACTCGCCACTGATCCACCTAGCTGCCTATATGGGTGTGTGTGTGTGTGTGTGTGTGTGTGTGTGTGTGTGTGCGTACATCTATCTACTCACATACACCCAGACATACCCACATTCACAAATATATATGTCTAGGCATTTCTTTGTTGGTTCAATAATCTCTTCAATACAGGTATTCTGTCTAGTACCAACACACATACACATATGTGTGTGTACCCTTCAACATGGGTATTCCATCTATCTGCCCAGATCACAACCCATCCATGGTTCCCAATCTTGGTGGAGAAGCATCTATGTCCCCCTGTAACTCCTCTCCATCAGGATCTCACTCAACATAATGAGGCTGAGAATCTTCTAAATTTCTTGGCTCATATAGACAGAGATGCAGAATGGCAGCTCTCTAGCTCCATCCTTTGCTTGCATTGTTAAGATCAATTCACTTAATTTTGCTCTGCCCTTGTACAGGTTCTCGACAACTTTTGGTCTAGTGTCTTGCAATAGCCTTCTAATTAGTTTCTCTGCCTCAAGTCTTTCACTACTCTAGTTCATCTTCCACTCAATTTCCAAAGTGATTTTCATAAAGCTTTTCATCACTTTTCTAAAGTGATTTTTCATAACTTTCATTTCTGACCATATCATCTCTTCAGTATGCATAGTCAATAAACTCCAGCAACTCCATCATTCTTCCACGATCAAATATAAAATCCTCTCTACGGTATTTAATACCCATCACCACCTGACTCTTTCCTACATTTCCAGTCTTATACATTTTCCCCTTCTACATTCTCTTTAATCAAGTCACACTGGCCAATTTGCTGCTACTCACACAGAATACTCCAGGTCCCGACTCTGCAGATTTGTACTTGCTATTACCCATTCTGGGAATATTCTCCCTCCTCACTTAGGCCTGCCGCCTCTGCTGGTTTCCTTTAAGACTGAACTCAAATCCCATTTCCTCTAGCACACCTTTCGTGGTCCCTACTCCTTAGCACCATTCTTTTTGAGTTTAGTTTTCATTTGCTGTATAGATTATAGATACAGATGATAGAGAGAGAGAAATAAAGAATAGGATAGATATAGAGATAACTAGATATATAGATGTGTGAATGTATATATTAATCAATATATCTATATATGTATATTTTGTATATTCATAGTTATTTGCATGGTGTTTTCCTCATTGGATTGTAAACTCCTTGAGAACGGGAACAATTTTTGCCTCTCTTTATAGCCCCAGTTCTTAGTACAGTGCCTGGGACATAGGAAGTCCTTCGTAATTGCTTCTTGCTATTATTTACACATTTACTTCAATGTATCTTTGATTCTGCCTAAGCTGGGCAATTTTTCATTGCCAAATTTGTCCAACCTTTTTCATCTACCGTTAGTATTCCCAGGACCCTTTAAGGGACCTAAAACTTAAATCTTAGGAGAAACTATTATTACATACTTTACAATCAAGGAAAAGTGTCTGTAAACACATAAACAGTATCCTTGATGAAATTTCATGGCAGGAGGAACAGATAAGTTTTCATGAACTGTTGAATAGCAATAAGATATTAGCAATCACAGTTTAATTAAATATGCACAGAAGGCAAAAACTCAACATGGTGATTGTTTGTTAACTATTATGCAGTAAGAATAGAAAGAACAACTGGACATAGAGACGCACGTGGTATTCAGGAAAGCTAAAGTCGGCATATCTCTTGAGCTCATGAGCTCTGAGGAGCAGCAGGCTAAGATGATTGCTTGTCTTAATTCAACTCAACATTGACATGGTGAACCCTTGAGAATGGAGACCACCAAGTTAACTAAGGAGGGGTGAACCAGCCCAGGTCAGAAAACCAAGCAGGTCAAAGCTCCCATGATGATGAGCAGGATTGAATTCATGATTATCCTCCATACTTCTGATCAGATTGATAAAAGGAAAGAGAGAGGGAGAGGAAGAGGAAGAGAGAGACAGAGACAGAGAGAGAGAGAGAGAGAGAGAGAGAGAGAGAGAGAGAGAGAGAGAGGAAAGAAGGAAAGAAAAGAAGAACAAGAAAACTAAAATTAAAATAACTAATATTTAATTGTAGTGTAAACCCTGTAAAACTTTGACATATATTTGATTAGGTAGAGCAAAATCCCTCTATAAAGGTTGTCCTCCAACAAGGTTTCTCCTATATTTATGTCAAAACTACAAACAGTTCCTTGAAAGCTGTGACAAGACAGAAATTAGTTGTGTTGCTATAAATATCAAATGACAGGGCGGGGGGGGGGAACCAATTAGATACATGTTCTCCTAAAGTGTTTGCTGTTGTC
>NW_027186457.1:2116684-2121414 GCF_028583685.1 Petaurus breviceps papuanus | reverse complement strand
TTCCCCCACCCCATACACTCTCTTTTTATATATACTTACAAACGTATGGAGTGCCTGCATCTGTTTTATGCCTTGTTTAATATTTATAGTCATAACTTCATGGAACAAATATATCTCTATTGCTGTGTCTCCTATGCCATAGTGCTGAATAAGGAACCAGATGACCTGGCTCTGAAGCTCAGATTTGCCTCATGCTACCCTGGGACTTGGGACAAGTCACATTATCTCTCTAGGTCTCAGTTTCTTCATCTGCAAAATAAGGATTTCTTTTTTACTAGATGCCTTCCAGTTTCCTTTATAATTTTAAATCTATGATCTGACCTCCCTAGGCCTCAGCTTCTCTATCTGTACAATGAGGATTTGGGAATGGATAAATTCTAAGATACCTACCAGCTCTAAAACCATATCCAAGGAGTTATGTGACAGTGTAAAAAAATGTTAGGAGAAAGGAAAATGGACAAGTACCAAGAGTTTAAGGGGGGCAGGTTACTCAGAGTTGCATTGGTCTTTATTTACATCTGGCCAAACTATTGGTCTGACACATTTCTTTGTGCTGAACTGACCACTTATTTTGTCACTAAGTCACCTTTCTGTGTATTCTCATGGATGGTTCGGGACAAGGGAGAGGTGCAGTGGAGAATGCTTGAGCTCTGGAGCGAGGGAGGCCCGAGTTCCAATCCTACCCAGCCAAGTAACGCTGGACAAGTGACTTGACCACAGATTCCTCATCTCTAAAATAGCAATGATGACAATAGTTGCTTCCATGGCTTGTTGTGAGGACTAGGTGAGATAATAAATGTAAATGTTGGCAAACTTTAAAGTCCTGTATTAATGCCAATTATAATATAGGTGTATATGTATATACATACTTATAAACACACAGAGAGACATACACACACCTCTTTCTCATTCAAATGTGTGTATGAAATTCTAATGAAAATCATGTGTTTATATACGTATATAAAGTGCTTTGCACACCTTAAAGTGACTTTTATTTACATGTACACACAAATCTCTATCTCTCCATAAAAAAATGTCAAAGATCTAATGAAGTAAATCTATATGTATGTATACATATATAATGTATATATATGTATATATACATGAACACACATAACATACATATATGAAATTCTTTGCAAACCTTAAAGCTATCTACATACACACATATGCTTACGTATACAAAAAAACTTTCTATACATGTATGTATATATGGAGATTTAATGAAATAATACATATTTATAGTGCTTGCAAATCTTAAAGTAATATATCTACACCCATATGTGTGCATATACCTACACACATATATACATAACATACATACATGTGCACAGCTACCCACATGTACACTACCTTTTATTATTAATGGATGAAACTGCTAAAATTAATTAGCAACTGGGAACATGGATTTAGTAGACATGAATCAGCCTCTCCCAAATACTCTAATAAATGAAGCCTTTGTTTCTATGAATGTTGATAGGCAGAGATGTATATAACTAAGAATTGTTGACAGAAGTGCAAATTAAGCCCCGGTGTTATGGATTACATTCTTTCTCTTCATCTTCCTTTGTTGAATGGAAAATATACCGCTGGTCTTAAATAAAAGATTAGGCCATGGAATTTTCTGCAGTAATGGTGAGAAACTGAATTATAGGTAATTAAGAAATCATTTTTAGGCAGCATCAGAATGCAGTTTTCCTATTTACATTTGAATAAGGGTGCGTCTGACATCCTTGGAATTCCCTTCAAATAAAATAAGCCCCACAGAGGAGACCCCAGCTAGGTGAACCCTCTCAGGCTGTCACTCAGTTCTTCCCTGGCAGCCAACTCGATGCTATGGATGGAGAATGTTGTTTCTCTGACTGATGGGAAGCAGATCTGAACTTTCACAAACTCTCCCTTGACTTGGGCTATTGGTTCAGTGTTTAGATTTCGAAGGGCTTACCAAGGGCAGAATGAAAGATAGCCAAACTTTCAGCAGAGTCATTTATAAAAGTAGGTGCTGTCACTGTGCTTAGACACAAGACTTCCTGTGGGGGAAGGGGCACAATATGGACAAACCATTTCTAGGTAATAGAGTAAGGGCCATATTTAATAAAAATAAGTGCAGCTAGCATTTATGCAGTGCTTTAAAATTGACAAAGCCCTTTATATACATCATCTTACTTGATCTTCAAACACAGTGGAAAGACCCCTGGATTTGGGGTCAATGGACCCAGGCTTGAATTCCATCACTTGCTAGCTGGGTGATCATGAGCAGTCACTCTGTATCTCAGTTCCTTAGTGTCTCTTCCCAAAAAGTAAATGGTTGGATGGTACGACTGCTCTATTCCTCCCAGTTCTGAATCTATGACCCTGTGAAGAAGATATCACAAGCATTTATCTCTCTCTTTTACACATGAGATAGATGTTGAGATGGCGTCACTAACATGTCTATGGTCACTTGAACCATAGGACCCGCGGCTGGGATTTAAACCTACACCTGCCTGACTTCAAGGCAAGTAACATTAAGTTTCAAGTTGTAGGTGGCCAAGATGAGCCTTTTTAATCCTTATAAAGTGAATAAACATAGAGGGGAATAAGGAATGGTTCTGGAGTCAGAGGACCTGGGTTCAATGACATCGGACAAAGCACTATACTTAATTTCCTCAGTTTGCTCATCTTAAATGAGAGCATTGCATTAGTTGTCCTCTTACATTCCTTCCACCTCCATATCTGTGATCCCACTTGTGTGTGTGCATGCATGTGTGTGTGAGTGCATACGTTGTACGTGCATGTTTGGTTCAGACACATGACTTCACTGATGTATATAGAGCTCCCATTAAGGAAATTTCCTTTATCAGTGCAGACTTAACTGCTGTTCTTCAACATAGAGACTTAAATAATTAACTGAATCACTGAAACATTAAGCGGCATGCTTAGGATCACAGAGCTACTATGTGTTAGAAACAGTAATTGAACCCAGATCTCTCTCTCTCTCTCTCTCTCTCTCTCTCTCTCTCTCTCTCTCTCTCTCTCTCAATAGACCTTGTAACAGTGAATGCAAGATATTCCAAATATATAAAAAGATGCTATTTCATTTGATTACAGTTCTAATGAGTGAGATATATCTGCAATATATACATGTATGTTTACATACCTGTGAACATACAGGCATGTATATATTACATCCCAAATAATTTTAGTTACCTTAAGGCAGAGCAGGCCCAATACTATATAGGAATTTTAATTAATATACAGATTAATTACAGGAACAACCGGATACTCTCATGAAGAATTCAGAACTCCAGTACAGGGCTGTCAATTAAATGAAGCTCATCTATTTTTTAGACTATTTGGACTGCAGAGCAGATGACAGGCTAGCTGGAGAATTTCACAGATCTGGCTTCTTGATAAGAAGAAGCCAAGAGAAGCCTAAATTTTTTGAAGGCACAGTTTTGAAGGCACAGTTCCCAAACGTGGGCTGTGTGCATTTGTCAAAGATGTGCTCCTATCCTTCCGTCTGGGATCACAGGACATGATTCTTTTTTTTTTTTTTTCCTAATCTCACATGTTGGATTTCAGGTACAGTACTTTCTGCTTTCCACAGAAATCGGAACTCATAGAACATCTAAGCCTGAAAGTTCCTTCTGGCTCCTTTTAGTTTGTTAGCGAGGTTTCAGATGCTCTTAGGCCCAGGTTTCGGGAACTGTGCCCTCCCCATCCTTCAGGTCACAGTGTATGTTCTCCAGTAAACAGGCTTCCCTTGTTGGTTCCTTTCATGGTGCATTTTGAATTTTCGCCTCTGCTGTGTTTCTGTACCTTCCTCCCCCTTCCTTGAGCCCAGCTCAATCTGTTCATTTAAAAATACTGGAAGCTTTCTTGAAGTGCTATGAGACAAGGTCTGAGAAACCAGGGAGAATCGCATCTTCCCAGTCACTGAGTTTTGTCCCTCCCAGCGCTGAGACGCTCTGATGCAGGGCTTGGGCTAGTGAAGGGAGATGCAGAGGAGCAGCTGCTAAGGGAGTTGTCAATTCTGGGCATTCTGTTCCGTTAAGCTGTCATTACTGGTTTCCTATCAGATGTTTAAGTCACTGTGCCAAACGTTGAAAGCTACCCTAGGTAGCTTTATATTTCATGACTTAATAAAAAGATAAATGTCATTTTCATTTAAATATATGCACTTAGAAGCTGTTTCTTTATTCTCTATAATAGCTTGCCTTTAGAGCTACCTGATTTGATCCTCACAACAACTACATGTGGTAAACAGATCAATTACTATGCCCTTTTTACAAATGAGGAAACTGAGTCTCAGAGAGGTAAATGATTGCCCACGGTCGTGCAGCTACTTTTTGGCAAAGTTCAAATTGGAAATAATGTTCTTACCAGAAGCTCAGGCTTCTTTCCACTTCTCCATGCTGCCTCTTAGGTTATTTTGTGGTTATTTCCTGCTATTACCAATGTTTACAATGGAAAGCAGAGATGAAAAGTAGGAGTCTGTAGGTAAAGAAGTTTTCTTAGATAATTTCTCAAGAACATACTCTCTTTCATAAAATACAATATACCAGAAATGTATGGAAAACAATAATTTATGCCCTTGTCAGATGTGGTTCCTAACATCTGCAAAGGGGGATTAAATTTTTTTCAACCATCCTTTGGGGACAGGTTTGGTCATTAGGCTTTTATAGAATTGATCTTCCTTCTTTCCTTCCTTCCTTCCTTCCTTCCTTCCTTCCTTCCTTCCTTCCTTC
>NW_027186457.1:2091451-2116674 GCF_028583685.1 Petaurus breviceps papuanus | reverse complement strand
CCTTCCTTCCTTCCTTCCTTCCTTCCTTCCTTCCTTCCTTCCTTCCTCCCTCCCTTCCCTCCCTCCTTTCCTTGCTTTCTTCTTTCCTGCTCTCCCTCCATCCTTCCTTCTTTCCTTCTTTCCTTCTCTCCTCCCTCCCTCCTTCCTTCCTTCCTTCTTTCCTTCCTTCCTTCCTTCCTTCCTTCCTTCCTTTCTTCCTTCCTTCCTCCCTCCCTCCTTCCTTCCTTCCTTCCTTCCTTCCTTCCTTTCTTCCTTCCTTCCTCCCTCCCTCCCTTCCCTCCCTCCTTTCCTTGCTTTCTTCTTTCCTTCTCTCCCTCCATCCTTCCTTCTTTCCTTCTCTCCTTCCTCCCTCCTTCATTCCTTTCTCCTTCCTTCCCTTCCTTCTATCTCATTCTTTCCATTTACATTTTTGCCATTATTATGTATATTGGGTTTGTTTAGTTTTTTGTTTGTTTGCTTTCTTTACTACATACTTCATCAGTTCTATAGGAACAGAAGTAGCTAGATGATATAGAAAATAGAGTAGTGAATTTAGCCATCAGTAAGACAATTCAAATACCGCCTCAGATGCTTACTAGCTCTGTGACCCTGGGAAAATTATTTAACATCTCTGAGCCTGTAACATCAGTGGGATTTATGATCTTACCTGCCCATAAGGCCTCACAAGGAGCCCATTAAGCAAGTTTGATTAGGGGAAGCTTGTTTTTCAGGAAGATCCACACCTTTTGTTACTTTGCAATTAGGCTGTGGGTCAGAAGGGTAGTGATGCTAACCCTGAAGAAGTGCATATATATACATACATACATATATATATATATATATATATACATACATATATAGAGAGAGAGACAGAGAGACAGAGACAGACAGAAGGAGAGAGAGACAGAGAAAGAGACAGAGAGGAGAGACAGAGAAACAGGGAGACAAAGAGAGACAGAGAGAGAGATAGACAGACAGACAGAGAGATTAACATTTTGCATTTATGCTCACTCATTGGAAGAGTCTTCTTGTGATTTGACCATATGAGACTCTGAGTAGCTGTTAAGGACCCCCCCTAGCTTCGAAAAACCCAGATCCTGGTGATTATCTCTTTCGTAATTATGTGTGTATTGCCTTGGTCAGATAGTTGGATTGGTCTGTTGATAGATGCTAATTTCTCAGACACTTAGAAGCCCTGTCTGTTGGTCTAGTAGCCCTGTCTGTTGGTCTTTATTTCTCTGCTTGTGTTTTCTTGTTTGGATTTTCTCTGAAGCTCAAGGTGCTGACTTTCCCCCTGAACTAATGAATGTAATTAAAAAGACTGTTTACCCGTTGAACAGTTAATTTTCCTAGTAAAGCAGATCTAAGAACCTGTACTTGCAGCCATCCTGAATATGTCAGCATGGTTGCTGCTACAAAGCCTTGGCTTCCTCATCTGTAAAATTGGCAAGATAATAGTTCTTAACCTAGAGTTGTTGTGAGCATCAAATGAAGTTCCATTTGTAAACTTTAAATCACTATATGAATGTTAAGAAATAATATATCTTCCTATTATTTTCTTGATTCTTCCTATGCAGTATTTCTTATAACAAAGTAATATTTCTATCATTTTAATGTATCACAATTTGTTTAACCAATCCCCTTTCAATGGGCATCCCTTTTGTTTCTCTTCTTTGCTACCACAAAAAGGACTACTGTCTCATATATTCTTTTTTTTATTTTTAATTTTTGCTTTTTGGAGGTCAGTTGGGGTTAAGTGACTTTACCAAGGTCACACAGCTAGGTTTTTTTTTGTGTTAAGTGTCTGAGGTAAGATTTGAACTCAGGTACTCCTGACTCCAGGGCAGGTGCTCTATTCACTACACCACCTAGCCATCCCTATATATTCTTAGTAAAGTCAATTTTCCCTTCAAGTTCCTCTGCCTTTGATTTTCTTGGATTATTCCCAGTCAAAGCAAGAGGATAGGGCATTGACTCAATAAATATGTTTTCTTTTCTAAGTGATTCTTGGCAAGTTGTATTTCATTGATCATACTGAACAGAGTATCAGAGGACCTATGATTAAACCTTTACTCTTTGATTTACTTTCTTGGACTTGGGGCTAAATTCCTCTGATTTGTAAAATGAGAGCATGGGTTATGAGATTCCCTAAGATCCCTTCCATCTATAATATTCTGATTCTCTACAAGGAAAGGCATATCATGGAGGAGTCCTATGAATCACAGGATTTCAGAACTTAGAGGTTCCCTACTTTAACCTTTGCCTGATTAGAAATATATTTTACAACTTACTTGACAAGTGGTCAATTAGTCACAGGTTGAAGATGTCAGATGAGTGAGAAACCACTATTCCCTCCTCAAAGGAAGTTAATTCTTCTTTAAGACAACTCTAGTTGTTAAGTCTTTCCTTACATTAAACTTAAGTCTTCTTCTTGGCAGCTTCAAGCAATTGCTACTAGATTTGTTCTCTGGGATTAAGCAGAACAAATTGATTCTGTCCTCCCCACAATACATTTCCAAATACTTGAAGACAGTTGTCCCACCAACCCCCCTTCTCCTTTTTTTCCTTAATAGTATTTTTTCTAGTAAAATGTAAAGATAGTCTTCAACATTTATTTTTGTAAAATTTTGAGTTCCAAATTTTTCTTCCTTCCTCCCTTTCTCCCCTCGTTCCTCCTCAAGACAGCAAGCAATCTGATATAGGTTATAACGTGTGCTATCATGTTAAACATATTTCAATATTAGTCTTATTGTTAAAGAAGAATTAGAACAAAAAGGAAAGACCATAAAAAAGGGAAAAAAACAAAAATGTGAAAATAGTATTCTTTGCTCTTCATTCAGACTTCATAATTCCTTGGATGTGGTTGGCATTTTTTATTATGAGTCTTTTTGAATTGTCTTGGATCATTGTATTGCTGAGAATAGCTATCTACCATAGGTAATCATCACACAATGTTCCTGTTACTGTGTTACTTCACTCAGCATCAGTTCGTGTAAGTCTTTCCAGGTTTTTCTGAAGTCCACCTGCTCATCATTTCTAATAGGATTCCATTACATTCATATATACAACTTGTTCAGCCATTCCCTAATTGATGGACATTCTCTTGATTTCCAGTTCTTTACCAACAGTAAGAGCTGCTATAAATACTTTTGTACATGTATAATACCACTTTTCTTAAGTCTTCTCTAAATCGCTATGCTAATCATTTCAAGGTCCTTTAATTGATCCTTATATGTCATGAACTTAAGGTCTTTTATCTTCCTGGTTGTCCTCTCTGAATTCTATCCAACTTACCAATGTCCTTACTAAACTGTGGCCCCTAGAATGTAACAGAGTCATCCAGAGAGGGGGCATGACCAGGTTAATAGTATTGCTGGAACAAAGGGTAGGCAAAGTTTGATTGCCCTTTAGGCATAATTTCAAATCATTTTCCAGAATGGTTGGATCAGTTCACAATTCTATTAACAGTGCATTAGTGTCCCAAATTTCCCACATCCTCTACAACATCATTTCTCATTTTCCTTTTTTATCATATTAGTCTAATAGATGTGAGGTGGCACCTCAGAGTTGTTTTAATTTGTATTTCTCTAATCAATACTGATTTAGAGCATTTTTATATGATTATTGATATTTCATTTCTTCATCAGAACACTGCCTGTTAATATCCTTTTATCATTTATCAGCTGGGTAATGACTTGTTCTGATCATATATTTTCTTAATAATGTTGTTATTTCATCATGTCTGACTCTTCATGACCCCATTTGGTATTTTCTTGGCAAAGATACTGGACTGGTTTGCCATTTCATTCTCCAGTTCATTTTACAGATAAGGAAACAAAGGCAAACAGATTAAGTTTCTTGCCCAGGGTCTCATAGCTAGTAAGTGTCTGGGGCCAGATTTGAACTCAGGTCTTCCTGACTCCAGGCCTAGAGCTCTATCTCTCCACCTAACTTCCCCATTTTTCTTAATAATAGCTCTAATTTTTAAAACTGTAAGTCAGCATTGGAAATGTTCCTTGGCTAACTTACATTCACCATGAATCTCTAAATTGCTCTTTGAGTTGCAAATGTCTTTGATTCTTCAGGAATGGTGATATTCCAAGATTCAAAACCATAAAATATCAATCAATAGAAAGAAATTACCTTTGTATTTTTGTTGTTGTTGTATGTCATTCATTCTTGTAGAGAACCATTACATCAGGGAGGTGATTCTATGACATGCGGGTGAATTGGATTTAAGCTAGGGAGGGCTGTACAAAGTAACCAAGCACACTTTCTCCTCTGGAACCATTTGGGTTCACTGGCAAGATACAGCTCAGGATGACTAGAGATGAAGCCCTTTGTACTAGAAAGCAGCTTAATGGGGCAGGGATCATTAAAAGCCTTGAATAAACTCCAATATGGTCTTCTTCCTGTGTAATTCTGGTACCACATCTTTATTCATCTGCAGAGTCTGTAGCTGCTATATGTACTGATATACACTCAATGGTTTTACCATCCAACCATATTCTATAATCTGGAAAATAAGCATTGTTTTATCCAATAAGCTTTTTCCTATATTACTGTTGAGAAACCTCTTCTGAATAATCATGGAACTATTGAAGAAGCCTCCTAATAGTCTGCATTACATGAATTCAGCATGATATTATCTGTAAAAAGGAGGTTCTAGAGGACCTCACTATATATAAGGTATTCTCATTTTAGTTCTTACATGTGATAGCATATATTACAGTGGCCAGCGTCTTTGGTCAACACACTTCCCGCTATGCATTGCTTGACAATCATAGTTAGAAAGTTATTGCACAGAATCATCTCTGTGTTTGTAGCATTTATCCAAGAATCATATATTCTCTCAACATGTATGTGAGAAATTCTTTTTTGGAGGAGAATCTTGAGGGGGACAAGGGACATTTTGCTTGAATGTGTCTTTATTTTTTGTAGTTACCAAACAATAAACAGAGACAGATCATATATGCTCTAAACCTCTCATTGAATTTTCATTATTTTTGTTCAGTTGTTTCAGTCCTGTCCATCTCTCTGTGACCCCATTTTGGGGTTTTCATGGCAAAGAGATTGGAGTGGTCTGCCATTTTCTTCTCCAGCTCATTTGAAAGATGAGGAACTGAGGTAAACGAAGTTAAATGACTTGGCTAGTACAATGTCTGAGGCTGGATTTGAACTCGTGAAAGTAAGTCTTCCTTATTCCAAGCCTAATGTTCTAGCACTTGCATTGCCTAGCTGCCCGTTTAGTAATGTGATAACCAAGATATAGTCAACTGTGGAGTTGGGTCTAGAAAAGCCTACCTTTCAATGTGAAGAAAATGATAAATAAATGGGTAGATCATTCTTACAGAGATTTTGTAAAGATAAAAAAATACCCTTTGAGTTGATAGTTATTGTCATCTTGATCACTTTTTAATGTATTGATATATCCTATAATTTTTTGTGATCATATTGGCATCTTCCTCTCCATTAGCTATAGGATAAGGGCATCCCTCAGCATTTTTAACAGTCTGTCTATTCATTTTTTCAATTCCTCATTATTCATTTGTTCTGCTCTCTCTGCTCAGCACTTTTCTAAAGAGTTTTTCTTCAAAAGAGTCATTTCTACTTCTATGTAGAGTGATTAAGGAATAAGTAGGGGTCCAAATGTGGCAGTTCCTTTTTAAGTGTTCTATTACACATCTATTTATTGTCCTTCTTGCAGTTAATCCAATTAGTTATGTGTCTATGTAACTGCTGACTAGCGGGGTATGAATATGTCAATATTGTATATTGTATGAACCAATATTTTGACTGTAAAATTTGTGAACACTGTTTGCCCCTTGTTTTCCCCAGCATAAGGACTTTGTCAGTACCCTGAAGATTCAAAGAAAGAATATAGAAACCAAAGATGAAGTGACTACTGCTTTTTTTTCCAAACTACCAATGAGTTTAGAGCAAATTAGTCCCTAGACCATGAGCCCAGTAAGAGGGAAGTCTTTAAGTTGGTGCAGGTTTATAACAGGAAACTCAGTCATAAAGTAAAGGAAATTCTGGGCAACAGCATGGGGGAGTCAGGATCAGGGAGAAGGATGATGGAAACTTAGACAAGACCATGGGGATCAGACTGTGGAAGCAGATGGATGTTCCAAAGGGAAGAAAGCCCAGATGCTTTAGGGTCATAAGATACAGACGCTGACTTCAATATGAGTACATTGCAGTGATGTGAGTAGCTAAGAGAATCACATTGAAGCAATTAGGACAAAAAAAACAGGTAAAAGATGGGAGATAAAAACTGTGAGAAGGCTGAAGTCCCAGACGTACAGAGGAGGAGAGGCAAATGACAAGTGTACAATGAGGACAGAGATTTTGAAACCCAAGGCAAGAATTCTGTACATTCCCCAAAAGGGAAAGGTCTTTTTCATCCAGAAAAAAAAATCAACCAATAAATGAACACTTATGAACTGTCTACTATGTGCTAGGCACTACATTTATTATTAGGAATAAAAAGACAAAAGTGAAACAATACTTTCCTCAAAAATCACATTTTAAAAGGTGAGATAACATGTGTATACATGCACACACACACAAATACAGGATTTATTCAGTATGATTTTCAGTTTGGGTAGGAAGGATTTGAGATGCCAGGGGAATCATGAAAGGTATCATGTAGAAAAGGTGATATTTGAACTGAGTTCTGAAGAAAACTAGGGTTTTTAATAAATGGAAGTGAAGGGGGGGGAATTTAAATTTTGAGGAATAGCAGTGCTCTTGCAAAGATATGAAGGTGAAAAATAGAGATTCTTCTATGAGGAACAATGAGTAGGGCAGTAGACGATATTTCTCCCCAGGCCAGATCCAGCAAGTGGTGAAGTATGTATTTAGAGATCCAGGGAAAGGGATTACAGGACACAAGCAAGGGATTTCCAAACCTGAAGACATAAGGGAATAACATTGATTATAATAATGATACCAATAAAATAGGATTTATTTAGTGCCTAAGAGCTTAACAAATATCTCATTTGATCCTCACAATAACCCTGAGAGGTAGGTACTATTAATATCCCCATTTTACAATTGAAGAAAGGTCAATTGAGGCAGGTCGAGGGTAAGTGACTTGCTCAGGGTCATATCACTAAAAAGTATTTAGAGTCTGTTTTGAAATAAGGTCTTGCCAAATCTGGACTGTACTCCTTTGACTATACCATCTAGTTCTCTGGATACTAGCAGGGCTTACTTAGAGGGCTCCGCTTTTACTAAACCAAGTATCTAGACTTGAGACTAAGAACTTAGATGATGCTGAGTCTAGGCAATGGTGTTCTTGACTGTAGGCACAATGTTAAATGAAGAGCTTTGGGGAGTGGAGGCTAGTTATGGGGGAAACAATAACAGCTTATATTTTTATATGGCTTTAAGAAAAGTTATCTGAAGTTCAAGCTTCTTTGTCATGGTCACATAGCTCATAAGTTAATAGGTCTCTCTTAATTCCCTGTACTTTCACCTCTACCCTGCAATTCCCAATGCAAAAATTCTAAAGACTATAGGGATATTAAAGAATGTAACGTTGACCAGAGCAATGGAGTCATCTGAGAACTCCATATTTGGAATCAAAGGCCCTAAGTTTGAATCCTGGTCCCCCTATTTAATGCATATGGTACTTTTGGTAAGTCCCTCTACACTTCTGGGCCTTAATTTCCTCCTTGGGAAAGTGAAAATGTTGGATTAAGTGACCTCTAAGGACTCTTCTCAGTCAAAATATATGGTCTCTGAAGTTTACAAAGTATGTGTTATGAAATATTCCTAGACACAGTGGCAGATATGAGATAATGAATTCCTGGTGAGCAAAATCCAATAGGTTAACATTGGAATATCTCAGGCAAGAAATCATAGAATGAATGAAAGGTATTTGAAACCAGAGCAACTATATTTTCATAAAGGAAGTCTGAAGACATTAGGCAGTATAGATTATTTTAAAATCATTAAACAATTTGTACACTCAACTGCCTTAAACCTTTTATATTCTACACTTGACAAAGCTTTGCCCTTAACAGCACAATGTGGGAAAAAAAAGACAAGTGTTTCTGGTATGTGTTCCTACTAAGGCATTAAATGAAGACTTGGTAAAGTGGGGAAGCAGTGAAACAGATCTGGACAACTGGGCTATAAAGAGTTTGAAGTCATTGAGGCTAATCTTTAAAGGTTTCTAAATGACAGGGTGTTTATAGTGGTTTGTATACAACTTTTGAAAGGCAAAGAGAAATGGTTTAAGAGTTTCACAGACACCACCCTACAGTACTTAAATAAGCCTAGAAAGTGGAAAAAATAGAACTTAGACCTATTGGGCCATGGAGGAACCAAGGAGCTTATGTTGTAAGGATTCTCCATGGGCTCTCCCCAAATCTTTGTTGTGCCTTCAGAGTGGGCCCAGCTGTGCACACTTAAAATATATAGGAGTCTTTTTTTCCTTTTTTTTTCCCTTCAGAGGTAGTACAGCTGGAACACAGCTGCAGGTAGTAGCCAGAAAATTCTTCAGTTTATCTAGGTTAAGTCTGGGTGGAACAGAAAATGCTGGAGTGGGAAATGCATCCATCCTTATTAACTAGGCACCGCCAAACACTCTATTACATGAAGCCTCTACCCTCCCTGCCTGGGAAATGTATGCTACTTCCTGCAACCATTCCCACTCTCTGTCCCAATCCTCTCGTGACAAACTGTGCATTTGGTAAAAATTTATCTGGCACCAATGATTTGCAAAGCACTGTGCTAGTGGCTATGTAAGAAAGGCCCCTAGCATAAGACAAGGCTACTGGGAAATGGGCAGATGATTTAGAAGATGGCATTTGAAAAAGGGCCTTTGAAATTCTGGTCTGAGGTTTAAAATGTAAGAATGATGGGCTCTTGGCCAGGAATGTAGTACACCTAAGAAGAACTGGGAAAAATGTATTCACCTGCAAAGGTCTTGCAAAAAAAACCAACAGAGTAAAAGGGATTTAGTATCATTCTCCTAGAGTCCTTAGAAAGCATATGTTTAAAACATTTATTACCTGATTCAATTGGTTGCTATTTACCTTCCTGATCTATTTGAATTAATACTTTATTTTTTTCTTAATCACTGTATCTTTTTCAGGTTGGATTTTGAAATGTACAGGTAGGTAGTTATGGTTGAGATTTTGATAACCCAAACAAAATGCTGAACCTTGAAGCATGGTGAAAACCTGAGAGGACATGAGACTACAACTAATTCAAAAGAACTATCATAAGCAAAGAGAGAGAGACAGGAAGATAGGATATTTATCTATCTAACTTTCTTTTTATGTTCTATGTATTTAAGAACATATGTTCTAGATATACTTATTTAATATACATGTCTAACTGTGTATATACATATTACGCATGTATATATAGTAGGGGTTTAGAGGGGGTAATCTTATGAAGCTTAAGCTCTGGCTTCATCCAGATGGACATTTGAATTGAACTCTTGTTAAGGAATATTCATGTCATTTTTTAAAGGAATACATATATCTTCATTTTTATCGTGTGCTTTTATCTCAACTATGTTTCCCAATTTTTCTTTCTCTTTTGCTTCCTAGAGAGATTACGCACACACACATGCGTATGTATGTCAATACACATGCATATATGTATACACATGTATGTATATGTATGCATGTATATATGATATATACATTTTCAGGGAAAGTAGTTGTATATGTGTATATATATACATGCAAGTATGTGTGTATATACACAGAGACATAGAAAATAAAACGGCTTTCCATTAAAATGTGTGTATAATACACACACATACATACATATATACATGCATACTTTCCCCAAATATATACACACATATATCCACTTACATACATCTATACACACATATAGAAAAGAAGTTATATTTAGAGGGGAAGCAGTTTATATGTGTATATATGCATATATGTAAATATACATATATGTATATGTTTGTGCTGTTGTTGTTTGTCCTTAGTTCTCAAAGAGGACCGTGACATCATGGAGGTGATGCCATAACATGCAAATGAATTTTATTTAAGTGAGGGAGAGCTGTGCAAAGTCATCAGCCTCACTTTCACCTCTGGAGTCATCAGTGGCCAGATATAAATCAAGACAAATGAAGATGGTCCAGGATGAAAATGGGGAATTTGAATTTTTCAAGCTAAGGATTTTAACAGGTCTCAGTTTGACTGAGGCAATGCCCATTCAGTGATTAAAGCTTAATAAGAAATGAGGCAGATATGGCCTCTTTGCCTAATGGAAAAGAAATCAATCTACGAGGGGAAGACCCTTGAGGTTTCTGGCCAAAATGAAATAATTGTTCTTTACATTCATTCTGAGTTAATCAGGACAAAAACAATGACCAAGTAAGGCTTGGCCTGGGACATATAGTTGGCCACCTGTTTCCTTCCTTCCTTCCTTCCTTCCTTCCTTCCTTCCTTCCTTCCTTCCTTCCTTCCTTCCTTTCTTCCTTCCTCCCTTCCTTCTTTCATTCCTTATTTCTTTCCCTACCCTCTGTCCACATAGGATATCACACCTCTACCTGCTGGTGCTCTGCCCAAAGGTAATGTAAATTTTAATTTCTAATTTTTCAATTTTATATAAGTATGTGTGTATACATATAGTATATATGTGTATATATATATATGTGTGTGTGTGTGTGCAGCAGTTAAACAAAAAATACATTAAAAAAGCTTTTCATTTTATGCAGTTCTCCACACCCACCTTGGGAAAAATGAGATAGGTCAGATATTTGACTTTAATAAGATGATGCATCTAGTCCTGAATGTTCTCTGAGTGTCCCCAAGAATGGGGTTTGTGTCAAAGATGATGGGCAACTGAACCAGGAAGAGTCTCCCATTATATTGGCTATAAGTGCCATGGGGAAAAACAAAACAAAACCAAAAACCAAAAACAACTTCTTGTCTCCTTTGAGTATGTCACAGGTTGAGGCAGACAGTATCTACCTTGGACTCACCTATGAGGTGAAATGGTTAGGGACACATGACAACAAGAACACTGACTAGCCTCTGGACTACCTGAGATGGACCTCAATCAACCTGATTGCTTCTTTATGTTTCTACCTCAACGTAAGTTCCGAATAAGGATCTTAGAAATGGAAATTTCCTTTCTTGGGAGCTCCCATTTGAAGCTGAGTCTAAGAGTTTCAGGTTTCCTGAGTCATGCCTGACTGCTCACAAGGAAGAACATTCTTCTCCAACACTGATTCTTTGGGGGACAAGAATCATCACCACTGCAGCTGAAAGAATTAATAATGCCCAAGTCATGCCTGACTGGCCAGAAGAAGCAGATTTTGTAAGTTTCCCTGGCAGCAGAAGTACAAAATTAATTTGAAATAAATATATTTAACAGTCTCACAAAGTACCCTTAGCCTTTAGGAAGATTACAAATATGATAATGTGCTATTGCTAATGTTGCAACACTCTGATTAGTGTTTTAAGCATTTATTTTGTGGTGGAAGAAATAGCTTCCCCATACCTGATATCTATTTTGTACATTGAGTACTTTTTGTACAATAGAAGAAATTCTGTTACTACATTTAGAGGAAAACCTTAAAGGTTTTCTTCATTTCCAACCAGCTTCACTCCTTGGATTCAACTTCACCATCATCATCACCACCACACACACACACACACATACATATACACACACCAGGAAATGCTCATCACCAGTAAACTCATCATCCTGGGAGGTTGTATAAGCTTTGTTACCCACACCTCATCAGTACCCTCAGTTTCCTCTGGCTTTCTGATTAGTGAGAAGCAAACTCATTCCAAAGCCTCCACTGAAGGAGGAATCAGAAGACTAAGAATTCTCATGAGGAAAAAAAAGAGGAATATGTATAAAAAAACAAAGTGAATATACAAGAAATTCATTAACCAACTTAGATTTTAAAAAGACTTATACAGAAAATTAAAGCAGTATCAGTGAATGCAGGATAAATATAAAAGCATGACGGTTCTCTAAGAATAGCATCAGATTACAAAGATGTGTTTTAGCTTAGAATGCTGTAAAGTTCACAAGGAATGCTAAGGGCAATAAGAATGTATTTTTAAAATTACACTAGGGAAATCAGCTTGCTCAATGAAAAACTTAAAATTGCTTCTCAGGGTGGGGGGAATGAGCAAAAGAAGGAAGGAAGTACCCAACTCTTATTATGTATCTGTTTTCTCTGCCAAGGAGAATAATCTTTGGATTAGAAAGACCCAGGAAAAAAAGAATAGATAATAGTGAGATTAAACCGAAGGAAAATAGACAGCATCAAGCTACTCTTGATAAATTCAAATTGCCTGGCCCTGAATAATTCCATATTATGCGGAAGAAACTGGTGGATGTGATCACTGAACTACAGTTGGCAATCTTTCAGAGCTTGGGAAGGATGGGAGAGGAACTGAAGAGTGAGGAAGGGCCAATATTGTCCTTATTTTCAAAAAAAGCTTCATTGATAGAATGTGCAAACTCTTAGTCCACTGATGCAGATGGTCAATTAACACAGGGAAGAGGAAATATTATTCACAAAGAACTAGGTAACATGTTTTCATCATTCTAAATCTTTTGCGACAAAGTGCTCAGACTGGTTGAAAGAAGGAATGATATAAGGAGGTAAAGTTCATCTACATTTTAGTAAAGAATTGGACAAAATCTGTCATTCTGCCTTCTGGGCAAGATTGGGACATGTGAGCTAGATGATGGTTAGATAGATTCAGGTAAGTCTTTAACTGCTTGGTTGGACTCATGTCAACTTGGAAGGAGTTGCCTAGTGGAGTTCTCCCAGGATCTGTCCATGATTTTGAACTGTTTAGTGTTTTAATCAATCATTTGAGGAAAAGAAATATATGGAAAGTACCTTCCTAGTCTTCTTACGTAATATTCCTCTCCACTCCCTTTTCAGTCTATCCACATTGGCTCTTTTGCACACATGATATTCCCCTTCCTGTTCCCTTGTCTTTGAAACAAGTAATACCCATGCCTAGGATGCATTGCTTCACCTCTACCTCTTGGAATTCTTGGCTTCCTTCAGCTCACAGCCTAGTGGGATTAAGTGAAAATTTAAGAACTATAGAATCAGAGGACTTTACATCCTAGTGTTTTTGCTTCTGTGATCTTAAGAAGTTCCTTGGACCTCAATTTCCTTATTTAGAGTACAGGGTGTCCCAAAAGTCTTAGAATAATTTTAAACTATAAAATTGATTGGACTAGATGGCCTCCGAGGTCCCTTCAAACTCTTTGTTTTATTGTCCTATGCTCAAACTCTGCTTCCTACACAAATCTTTTCATGTTCCTAGCTGCCAGTATCTCTCCTTTCCTCCCTCTCCCCCCTGCCAAAAAAAAAAGAACTGCCTCGTTTGTACGTTTAAGCTCCCTGAACACAAAGAATGTTTCTTTATTTTTGGTATCCCCGGTCTCTGGCATAGAGTAGGTGCTAAATAAATCTTATTTATTTGTTATAATTGATTTTAATTCATCTTTAACTTCTTTTTGTTATTTTCATGGGGATGAAATGTGATAGAAAACAGAAATCAGGGCTTTAGAACTTGGGCTATGAGCTGGTCAACTTAAAAAAAATTCAAGGAAAAATCAAGGCCCATGAGCCACAGAAAAGTGCCATTTTTTTCCTATTTCCTTGTGATATCTCAACATTTAAGCAGCAAATTGGGGTCCAGCTGTATGACTTTTGGTTAATTACTACCTCCCTACATCTCAGTTTACCTATTCATAAAATGAAGTTAAAATACATGCTCTGTGAAGTTTCTTGTAGGGCCATCATTCCAAGGTTCTATCAAAATAATAATTTGCAAACAGCCATCACACAGATGATCTTTTCCACTGGTTATCCCTTTGTAACATATCTATCCACCTCCTTACTCCTGCTAGTATTTATACCTTTCATACTAATTCTGAACTGAACTCAGACCTGAAGGGAGAGAATTTTTTCTGTAGGTATTAGCAGCCACTCTTAGGCTCAAACAAAGCATTGCTACTTTCACCTCCAAGTGAATGTTGCCATATTGTCCCTGGAAAAGCACCAAAGAACTGTCTGTATGGACCACAGAAGTGCCATCTGTAGACACCCACTGACTCCACTCAACAGCTCCCTGGGCCAATTTCCTAGGGAAAAATATCACATGAAGACAAAGCAACAGTATGACTCTACTTGTGGAGGGGAGAGATAGTGATGGTGGCCCCAGAATGTCCTTATTTGACTTGTGATGGTATCTGGGCACTGGAGAATAGGGCTCATTTTAAAGTGACCTTTAATAAATACAGGAGGAGAAGTTATCCCATCCTCAAAACTAATCAGGTTTCTCAAGAAATATGAGTGTAAATAAAATATTGATTAAGAGCTAAAAGGATTTTAATTATGTTACTTAATTTAATAGTTTAATTTGGCAGACATGGACAACTTGGACAAGGCTCTTTGAGTAAGCATATTTGAAATCACTAATTAAAATTTCAGACAGATATGTGAGATTAGCAATGGGATTTTCAAAGTCAAGCAGGATGTCCATTTGTTTTAGTTATGACTTTTGAAGGTTGATGAGACACTTAAACCTTGTTTTGAGGCTTTTTCTTAAAGTAATATGAATATTTGAATATACTGTGCCCCATGCTGACTTTTATACCATATGCAATTAAGTCACATTGAAGAGTCAATCCGAATTTGATGAGCAAACACATCCTAGAAATGATATCTTTATTGCTGAATTTTCTAGTTAGTGGGGGTGTGCGCATATGTGTGAGCACATATGTGCATGTGTGTTAAAGTGCAGAGAAAAATCAAATTTTAAAAGATGAGAAATTACTGCAAATTCACTTGCTCCTCATTATGCAAAACTCACAACTCATTTAAAAATGGGTCCAGGCCAATTCCCCCAAAACCATTTGCCTAAAGGCTAATTGCACAAATCCAATGAACCTGAAATGGAAAAACAAAACAAAACAAAACACTGATGGTAGAACAATTAAAAAGACACAGAGCAGCATCTTCTGACCAACCTGACACTGTGAGGAAATTGATTTTGCACAAAAGCCAGCTGTATGGACAGCATTGACTTAAAGCCATTAGTCCTATGTCAGACCTGGGGCAAACATCTCAATGTGTTTAGCCCTGAGGATGTTTACAACTCTGTGTTCTCTGTCTACAGAAAATGAAGCTGTTAAAACATCAGGAATTCTGAGAACATGGCACATTGACAGCCCATCAGTGTCGTCAAACAGTCTGAAACAGCAGTGGGATAGGCTACAATGTGGAAGACTAAGAATAGGAGTCCAGAAGGCACATGAAGGATTGATCCAATGCCAAGGGTCTAAACATAGGAGTATGTCAAACAGTCTTGTTATTCTAGGGGCAGATATTTATAGAGATGGGAGTATTAAAAATGGACCTATAATTGGATGTTCAGTCCACTAGGAAGGAAAATACAGGCAGGAAGTAAGTACCATTAGCAAAAATCTCAAAATCAATTCAAGATCCATGGGATCTATCAGAGGAAGAACAGGAAGATAGGAAGTATGAAGGTAGCCAACTTTGGGAAAACACATTAGTAAAAGTTAGGAAATACAGTCATTGGTAATTGGAGTGAAAGGAAGGGAGTCAATGAAGAATGAAAAATGAAGAATATGACAGGAACCCCGTTACTAGAAAACTGGGCTAGTTGTTTCTCCCTCAGGACCTGTGTTCACTTCACCCTGGAACATATAACAACCCCTGTGGTCTTCTCAACTTGGAACATACCTCTGAAGCCATAACCCTTTCTCAGTAGTGAGTTCTCCAGGACTTCCTGCAGTCTCTGTGGAGGGGTCCAGTCCGCTTCCTGACTCCTATACCTTCCCCCCTATCTTTTCAGCTCCCTTGTTTGTATTTTCCTACCCAATTAAAATATAAATTTCTTGAGGATAATGACTTTTTTTGTGGTTAATATTTGTATCTCTAATGCTTAGTACAGTTCCTGGGTCATAGTAAGGGCTAAATAATTGTTTCATTTATTTTGTTCTCCTTGTTTCCTTCCTCCTTCTACAACAGAATGTAAGATCTTTGAGAGTGCTGATTATTTTTTGTTTGTCTTCGAATTCTTGACAATTATCACAATGCCTTGCATGTGGGAAACACCTAAATACTTAGATTGCATTGAATCACATAAAGGACAGTGTACTGAAACAAGCTCAAGGCAGAACCATTACCAAAGCTGATTTGTTTCTAAGCCTCCAAAGAACACATTGTTATTAGATGATTCTATCTCATTGCCTACAGTTATGTATTACAGTTCCTAAGTCCTAAAAAAATCTGAATTGTACATAGGGGTTTAACAAATTTAACCTGCCAATATTTCAGGGAGCAGGGAGCAAGGAAGGACATTACAATTAGGGAATTTCAGTCTGGAACCTTCCCATAGGAAGTAGAAAAATGTCTATCTACCTATCTGTCTGTCTATCTATCTATCTATCTATCTATCTATCTCTCTCTCTCTCTCTCTCTCTCTCTCTCTTTATTTTTAGAAAAGCTCCAGTTAATCAGTTAAATTCAATGTAATAAATTTTTTATAAAGCACTTGAGGTAAAAAAAAATAAAACAATCCTTCTTTCATGAGGAGTTTATATTCTACTGGGAAGGCAATATATATATATAATACAGAATTATCCATAACAAATTTTTTTTAAGTTTGATAATTTTAATATAAAGAAAATTTTGTTAATATTACAACTGGGTCTTACCAAGGCACAGTGGGTGGGTAACTTCAAATAAGTTTGGAACATGGCAGAAAAAAGATGTTTATGAGAGAGCAAAAAATAATATTGCTCCTCACATTCCACTTTCCATATACTCAAGTTTATTCCCACTTATACTATCTGTTTGGTTCCCTTTATACTTATTGAGAACATTTGTTCCATGCCAGATTTAGTGTACAATGATCATTGAAAAATCATTGATATACAATCCATATCATATCTTATATATCATATCTCTGTAACAAATATGGGACCTGAATCTTCCATTGTTAAGAGTGATATTCACAAGGCACTGTACATACACTTTCCCTAATCATCACAAATAACTGTCAAGAAAAAATTTAAGAATCCTAGTTGATTATTTCATGTATATTCTTTAGGACTTAAGAAAGATGAGGAACTAGAATTGAAACAAGCAAGTTTATATACTTAATATTAATATACTTACTAATGTAATAGGAGTAGTCAAAATAGTAACATTTATTAGGTAAAAGGGGGTATAGACTTCAGTATCTCAAATTATTAACTTTGAGATCATCAATCAATAATCAGCAAAACTATATGGTATATATTAAAGTAGAAAAGTAGACGAGTGCAAAAAAACAAGAAAAGAAAGAATCAGAAACACTTCGTCTCAAAATTTCAGTGTATAAAGAACAAAGTTACTTGACAAAATACCCTATTTTATAATATTTATTGAGAAAACTGTACAATAATTTGGCATAAAATTGGTTTAGACCAAGATCTTATGTCATATAGAACAGTACACTCAAAATGGACAAATAATCTGAATGGTTATTCTATTAAAAGAAAAATCAGAAGAGGACCATTTATAACTATGGGGAAATTTTAAACTAAAGAATAGAGGAAATCACAAAAGGGAAAATAATTTAATTACCTGAAACTGAAATGCTTTTACATAGACAAAATTAATTTACTTGGATAAGAAGAAAAACAATCTGTTAGTAGTATCTTTTCATCAAATATTCTTGGTAACACTCCAATATCATATTGTAAAAACTATTCCCCAATGACTAAACCATCAAAGAATGTGAACAAATACGGTATCTAAAGGAGAATTTTGAACTATCAGTATCAGAAATATTGTTTCATATCACTAGTAATAAGAGAAAGGAAAATAAAAAATCTCTGTTGCCTCATCTGACACCCAGAAAATTGATCGTGAAAAGAAACCTGAATAATCAGTATCAATGGGGTTGTGGAAAAGCTTGCAAATTGATGTACTGATGGTAAAGAATTGTTCTAAAGATTCTGGAAATCATTTTGGAATTATGTAAAGAAAGTGACCACAATGCTTATATCTTTTGATCCAGAGATCTTACTGCTAGACATTTATCCCAAAGAGGGCAAAGATAGAAAAAAAAATGTCCAATATTCATCAATGATTGCAACACTTTTTGTAGTAGATAAGAAATGGAAACAAAGTAGATGGCCATTGACTAGACAAAGGTCAAACAAATTGTGGTACATAAATTTAATCAAATATTGCTGTACTTTAAACAAGAATATCAAAGATTAGATAGAGATTGAAGGACATAAAAACTGATGCCCTAGTGAAAGAAATATAACCAGGAAAAGAGTGTAAATAATAACTACAATATGAAAGAACAATATGAAATATGTGATAGAAAAACAGCAACAACAATAAAACTGAAACTCAGTCACTAATTAAATTCAATGACTAAATTTGACCCTGATGAAGAATGTAACTTCTTTTCCTCTTTGCAGTGGTGGGTGACCATTGGAGTATACCATGAGAGAGTCTATGTGAATCCATTGAGGCATTGGTTAATTCTGTAAAACTAATTTTTCCACTTCTTTTTTTTTCTATTATTTACGTAAGGAACAATCCAGACAAAATAAAATATAATGTTATATTATGTGGTATAACTAATAAGTGTACATTTTTTAATATGAAATACTTGACTTTTAAGTTTCAGGCAAATTTTGAAAGCATATGCTTCCCACTTAAATGTGCAATAGTAATCCATTCTGCAAATGATAGATAGTTAGACAAATAGACAGATGATGGATGGATGCATAAATACATACATACATACATACATACATACATATGTGGAGATATATAGACATAGAAACAAAACAAAACAATTCTTATCCCTATCCCTTTATAGTTCAACTCTGTACTGGAGATGCATCAAATACAAACAGTCAACCAACATTTATTGTTAATTACCTTGTATATCCAAACATGCTGCTTTTGGTTATCATTTGGCATTCTTTTTGTTTGTTATTTTTAATTTTCTTAGGAGTCCTCTCTCCCATTTCCCCTAATTTCATGAGAGTGGATACTTTGGAGAGAAGCCAATTGCTAAACAGACTTTAAAGAAATGAGATCATCACTAACTGCAAATGGCTACTTCTTAAACAAACACTGTGATCTCTTAGTATTCAGTCAACATCTAAGAAAGATATGCACACCAAGATACCAGGTCTCTCTTTCTGTGTCATTATCACTCCTCCTTTGATGCCCTAGCTCTCTAGAAAATGCATCTCCCTTGGGATACTGTTAAGCATTGAAGAATGAAAGCACTAGCAACTCCAGGCTTTGTGGTTTTTTCTTTGAATAGCAACTGGTGTCAAAAGGTAGTGTGCCATCACTCCTCAGCATGAACCAAAAATAACTCTTATGTAACCAATATCAAAGCTGGTTTTTATTCCCTGGCCTAAAACTTGCAAAATCAAATGTACCTCCCAATGGGCTGCCATTCATTTACAACTCCTTTTAAAATTAAAAAAAATTATTCCAGAAGTTAACACATTACCTGGCACTTAAAATGCTTACTGTTTGGTTTGACTTATGCTAGGTTGAATGTTATTTTAATTAATATTATTTTAAAGAATGTTACATTTATATTATTGGATGAAACATTCTGTTCAATAAAATAATCATTAGGATCAAGTTACTCCTTCCTACTATATACTAGACACTTTTTGAAATTCTTTCTATAAATTAAGGATAGTAAGCCATATTCTTTATTTTTTGCTTTTTTGGGAAGGCATTTGGGGTTAAGTGACTTGCCCAAGGTCACACGGCTAGTTTTTGTGTTACGTGTCTGAGGCTGGATCGGAACCCAGGTCCTCCTGACTCCAGGGCTGGTGTTCTATTCACTGTGCCTCCTAGCCAACCCAATAAGTCATATTCTTAAGTTTGACAAATGCCTTCTTCAAAACAACCCTGGTAGATCATAATCATAAGATTAGTTCTTTCCACACCTACCCAGGGTCTGCTATTTCATCCACCACATGTAGTTCTCCTTGAATGGGCACTTTAACCCTCATTGCAGATCACAATTATCTGTAACTTTGTCTTAGAGAGTATAGGGGAAAGGAGAGGGAGATGTTCCTGTAGAGAGATGCTGCCTCACAGGATTGGTAGTATGGTAGGATGATACATGGCAGTAAGGAAAAGTATTAGTGTTAGGTTTTCATTTCCTTTGGTTCTATAAGGAGGCTGGTGGCTCCAAAATGCAACAGGATGTATACTTCTAATCAAATCCTAAAGCTACCAGGGACTCAAACTTATCTAGAATTTGAGATAAAGATGGACTTGTCACTAACAGGAAACTGCCCCGTCAGTCTAGGGGAATGCTGGAGCCAAGTCCAAACAGCTTTGTGAGAACTTATTGTTAAAATTTCAGAAACCAGCAGATGCTACAGATCAGATTTGTAAAAATTCTCTGGTGTTAAAAAGTTATGGAGAAAAATGTTAATAATGCAGATTAAACTTTTAAAATGCATCCTATATTGCTGTTCTTGTCCATCCTTCCTTTTTGAAGAGGACCAATGACACCATAGGTGATGTCTTCACTCTTGGATGAATTAGATTTAAGTGAGCCAGAGTTACACAAAATAGTTAACCTCACTTTCTCTTTTAATATCGTCAAAGTCCAGTAGCAAGACAAAAGTCAGGATAACTGACAATGACCCAGGTTGCAGTGGATGATTTTGGCATCTTTGATTTCTGACCAAGCTCTAAGTGTTCCATAACACCTGCTTCAGCAATGATTATGTCCTGACTGTGCTTCTGACTCAGTGTTCGTGGTTGACTCAATGTTGTCCTAAGTGCTTCATGAGCATTTGGTAAAGAAGCCCTTCCCAGTACCATCCTCCTTCAGTTTCATCTGGCTTTGAAATTCTCACTGAAGACAGAAGATTGGGGACTCCTGAATTAACTAGGATATTTGTGACTTGAAAAAGTATTGTGCTTTCCCCAATGCCTGATTTAGCATCATCCAATAACTTTGACCTTTGGAAAATCTAGTTAGTTATTTCTAGTATGGCATATCTAAATGATAGGATGGGGCATAGTCCATGCCCATAGTGGAAAGAACAAAGAATTGGGAATAAGACACTCTACTACTTGTTAGCGATGTAATTTTCAATGAGCCACTTAATCTCTGGACTTTGGGTTCTTCATCCATAAAATGGAAATTAAAATATTTGCATCCTTTATCTCATAGTATACTTATGATTGTGAAGAACCAAAAAAAATAATGTATGTAAAATGTCTCATAAAGCTAAAACGGGATACAAGGGTCCTGCTGATTAAAGGTTACCAGGCCAAAGATTATCATGAAGATTCTATGGTTTGGTGATTAGAGAGATGTGGAGTGTGGATGGTACCCTGTTCATAGAAACTACATTTACATATGTCAGTTAGATCATCAGTGTATGGAATAGACTTCCCAAAAATGGAAGCACAATTTGAAAGACATTGTGGTTTGATAGAAAGAATCATGGATTTATAGTCAGAAGACCTGGGTTCAAATTCCACCTCTCCCACCTGGGTGGCTAAGGGGAAGCCATTTAACTTTGGTAAACCTCTGTTTCCCCACCTGTAAAATTATAGGATTAGACTACATGACCCCTGAGGCTCTAAATTTATTATCACATAAAAATGGTACATGGAAAAAATGGTACTCACTCTTTGCAAGCTTTGACAAAGAATAAAAATGAAATATTCTTTCTTGAGTTACAGGAATGGTTTCTCATCTCTTTGTGCTCTGCAGCCCAGACCTGAGCATGATAAGGCCTTCAATTTGCCAGGATAATGTCACCACAACTAAGCCTCAGCAGAAGGCAAAAAGACAGTGCTCCTATGCTAGCCATGGGTGGGAAAATATGGCAGCTGCATTGTCCATTGCAGCCATGCTGTCACAGTGAATGGCTGCAGAGATCAGGGTGCAGCTGGAGCTGTCACCGGTCCACTGTTGCATTTAACAGTTGTCTGGAACAAGTTGCAGCTGGGAATTGGGGGAGAGAATAGAGCATAAATAAATAAATAATGAACCTCTATGCCTGTAGCCTTCATGGTCCTAGGGGGACTTAAAAAAGACAGGTGCTTTCAACAGCAGCTGAATCCCAAATAATCTCTTCTCTTGACCTGCAATCATGTTCCACCTTTGGGTCAGTTCCAGCAGGGTGCAGTGGAGATTAGCAAAATGCATGAATTCCATAACTTTCCTGAAATTTGTGATCTGTCTGGAAAAGGAGGAGCTCTGAAGCCAGGAATGTGGTGTAACAGGGGACAAATGAGAATTGGCATCAAAACATCTGATCAAATGATTGTTGGTTCTATGTCCTACAACCATTGTTAAATAGGATAAGACACGTTTTGTTTTGTTTTTTAAGAAATCGGGGTTAAGTAACTTGCTCAAGGTTACACGGCCCGTTATTTGTGTGTGTGTGTGTGTGTGTGTGGGTGTTAAGTATCTGAAGTGAGAACAGACCCCAGGTCTCCTGATTCTGGGGCCGGTTCTCTTACTCACTGTGCCACCTGGCCGCCCAGATAAGACACTTCTTTACAAGCCACTCAAGGAAGAATTCCCTCCACCAATACAGACCAGCACCTTCTCAGCAACTGATAGTCTTACAGAACTAGGAGCCCAGGGCACCAAAGGGCTTTGTGACTTGTTCAGGGTCACACAGCCAGGATGGGTCAGAGGCAGAAATTGAACCAAGGTTGTCCCCACTCTGAAGTCAGTGCTCTATCTCTCATGTCATGTTTCTTGGACCTACTTTAGTCACAACTACTGCAGGGGTAGATATTGCATTTATATATATATATATATATGTATGTATATGCATATATACTGTATATTATCTCTTTCTATATTATGTATCTATCACTATTACCTTTCTCTATAACTTCTATAACTATATCTACATTATCTATATATTTATATTATATCTATCATATACTTAAAACCACACACACATTATCTATCTATCCATCTAACTTTATCTACATTATCTATATCTGTATTGCCTTTATCTGTGTTTATACCAATATATATAACTTCATATTCATATTCATAATTTCATCTCCATTTCTATTTTCTATACCTATATAATCTCTAAGACCTAAATGTATATTTTTCCTATTATCTACATCTCTATTATCTCTATCTACATCTATATATCTATATATGCCATGCATGTTATCTATATGTATATACATCTATATTTATTTTCTATATCTATACCCCTATCCATATTAACCCCACCTATATTCACATTTTATATATATACATATAAGTTCTATATCTATATATTTCAGTTTACCTAGTTATCTAATCTATCATTTTCAGCTGTAGGCAGAGGCATGACTCTGTATCTATCAAAGGTAGTATAGTTTAATAGACAGAAAGCTTTCCTGTGTCAGGAAGTACTAGATTCAAATTCTACCTCTGACACAGACTAATTCAATTACACAGCTCAAGATATTCTTCCTCTACACAATATTTTTCACACAAATAAAGTCAGATCTAAAGAACTGGAGAATTATTAATCATTCATGGGTAGGCTGAGTCAATATCATAAAAATGACAATTCTACCTATATTAATTTACTCAGTTACATACCAAACTACCAAAAGGTATTTTATTGAGCTAAAAAAATTAAAAATTCATCTGGAAGAACAAGGGGTCAAGAACATCAAAGGAATCAATGAAAAAAAATGAAAGAAGGTGACTTAGCAGTACCAGATCTCAAACTGTATTAAAAAGTGGCAATCATCAAAACAATATGGTAATGGCTAAGAAAGTGAATGGTGAACTTTTTCCACTCACTGGATGGGCAACATTTATTGGTGCTCCATGGCCTGGGGACATACACAGAGCAAACTGCAGGTGTTTTGTATTCAGAACCAAAGCCGAGGTGAAGTTGCACAATGCAACATGGGCACGCACTGCCAGAAACACCTCAGATTTATTAGGTTTTGATTTTAAATTAATTTTTGGTCATTTTGCTTGCAGAAACCTTTTACTGTTGCCAAGTGGGATCCTGACCCACAGTTTAAGAAGTGTTGGAATAGATTACATAATAGTAAATGACCACAGTAATCTAGTGTTTGATAAACCCAAAGATCAAAATTTGGGGGGAGAGACAAGGACTCATTATTTGGCAAAAATTGCTGGGAAAACTAGAAAGCACTTTGGCAAAAACAAAGTATAGACTAACATCTCAAACCATATACCAAGATAAGGTCAAAATGAGTACATGATTTAAATAAAATAGGTGATATCAGAATGGAAAATTTTACCTGTCAGATCTATGGATAAAGGGGAAAAAATATGGCCAAGCAATAGAGAGCATTACAAGACTTAAAATGGGCAATTTTTAGTAAAAAGATTTTGTACAAACAAAACCAATGCTGCTAAGATTAAACAGAAAACTGGGGATGCTAGTGGGGATTTATAGTAATTTTCTCTGATAAAGGCCTCATTTCTTAAATATACCAAGAACTGATTCAAATTTGTAAGAATATGAGTCATTCCCCAATTGAAAAATGGCAAAAGGATACAAACAGGAAGTTTTGTGAAGAAATCAAAGCTATCTATAGTCTATAGTGTATATCTGTATGAAAAAAAATACTCTAAATCACTATTGATTAGAAAAATAGGAATTAAAACAACTCTGAGGTACCACCTCATGCCAATCAGATTGGCTAAGATAATAGAAAGGGTATTATAAGGGTTTAATGGAACATTTGTAAAACTACTTAGTATAGTGCCTGCTATACAGTAGGTGCTATAGAAATCCTTATTCCCTTTCCTACCCCACTCCCAAGATAGATCAAATCCTACAATTCTATTCTATTACCTCAGTGTGGTATGGAGATTTTAAAGGTTAAACCAACAGAAGACCCATGTAGAAGCTCCTTCACCTAATTGTATAAGCTTGAAAACAGCTCTTAGATGGCTTGAATCCAATTAATCAATCAATAAGGCACAAGGCTGAAACATAGTAAGTGCTGAATAAATGCTTCTTCCCCCACCCCCATACCTGGTTTATTTTCTTGCTTTCTTCCTCCCTTCCTCTTTTTTCCTTCTTTCCCTCCTTCCTTTCTCCCTATATTTTTCATTTCTTCTTTCTTTCTCTCCCTCTCCCCTTCCCTCCCTCCCTCCTTCCTTCCTTCCTTCCTTCCTTCCTTCCTTCCTTCCTTCCTTCCTTCC
>NW_027186457.1:2090844-2091441 GCF_028583685.1 Petaurus breviceps papuanus | reverse complement strand
TCCTTCCTTCCTTCCTTCCTTCCTTCCTTCCTTCCTTCCTTCCTTCCTGTGATAGTAATGGTATTTAAAGATTCCCCTGTATTGGCTTGGTTTTCAAACTGATTGTGTTAAAACCCAGAGCTTGTTAATCCCACCTGTGGGATGGACTTGTTGATGTGAAAAGAGAGACACAAACTGGGAGGAGCTGGTGACGTAGATTTGGAGAGACACAAGAGAGAGGCAGAAGAACTTTTTGGAAGCAGCACCTCGTGGAGGCAGAGAGAGAGACTGAAAGGATTGCTGGGGGCCACTTTGAATCGCCCTGGACTTTTGAGACCTGCCCCCAGAGCTGCCAAGGACTGAGGAGACATGGCTGTTTTGCTGGTACTTTGTCTGTTTTGATGTTGTTTTGCCGGATTTGTCCACTGGTGAAAGACAGTCCTGTTGTTGAAGAAGTCCTGGAACCTGGCTTTTGGTTAAGAAGCCCTGAGACTGTCCTGCAGACAGAGAGTGAATACTGTCCACTGGTGAAGGACAGTGCTGTTGTTGCAGGGGTCTGGAGACTGTCCTGCAGACAGAGTGAATACTGTCCACTGGTGAAGGACAGTGCTGTTGTTG
>NW_027186457.1:2051324-2090834 GCF_028583685.1 Petaurus breviceps papuanus | reverse complement strand
CAGACAGAGTGAATACTGTCCACTGGTGAAGGACAGTGCTGTTGTTGCAGGGGTCTGGGAACCTTTCTGTTGGTTCAGAAGCCCTGAAGAAGGATTTTCTTGTTGTATGTTTACAGAAATCCTGGGAGAGGGTTTTGCTAATGTTTTCAGGGGTTGTAGGACTGTTCTACAGACAGAGGATGAATTAATGAAGGGACTGGTAATGTATCTTGTGGCCTTGCTAAGCCTTGTCTCCCCAGGAACTAAGATTGCTGAGAACTTGCCTCGTGTCAAGATGAAGAAAAGACCTCCATTTGGGTATTAAGTGCTGGGCTTAAACTTGATGTAACTCTGGGGTAGATTCAGTTGTGATCCAGGGGTGGGGAACTTTTGACCTTTTTGTGTTCTATGGTTGAGCAGATGAATGTACTTTACTTAGATTGGAAACTAATCTCCATTTGAGAAGAGGGGCTTTGTGATGGACTAAATGAAGGTACAGCCTAGGGGTGGAGTAGTATTTAGAACAGGGACTTTGTAATTGATTGAATGAATGGAAGGTCCTGGGGTGGGGTAGTACTTGGAGATTATTTAATCACACTTAGTAAATGCTGTATTTTGAATGATGTCATGTTTTGATCTTCTCTGTTCTTGGTTTGTCACTGAATAAAATGGAGAGCACCTATGCTGGTATTTTGAACCTTGGGAAGTTGCCTTTCCTTGACATTACATTACATTATGGCGTAGTCGGCAGGATGTACAAAGCATAGTGCCTCTATTTGTTCCAGGATCCATGGCCATTTAGATTGAGATTGTAAGGCCAAGGATCCTGGAGGGGTGGAATGGCGACGAGGATGGGATTAACAAGCTCTGGGTTTTAATACAATCAATTTGAAAACCAAGGCAATACAGGGGAATCTTTAATTGCCATTACTATCACACTTCCTTCTTTCCTTCCTTTTTCCTTCTTTCCTTCCTTCCTTCTTTCCTTCCTTCCTTCTTTCCCTCCCACCTTTACTCCTTTGTTGAAAACAACTATCAGGATACTTTGGTTTTTTTCTCTTTTCCAGGTTAAATATCCCCTTTTCTTGCAACTAATCTTAATGTGGTATGAAACCAAAAAAGTTGGTCACCAAGTGATTAATTTTGGTGAGCCACAGTTCCTCCTAAAGATTACATACTAAGACCTGGGGGGAGCACCCATCCTAGTGACATAAATGATCTTCTAAAATACAAGTCTCCCATTCATTATATTGTGTCTTTCCCTTCAATCTTTATTCTTGAGCACCTTTATCCAATTTAAATAATTCTTTTTTTGTTCAAAGTCATAAAGACACTGCTCCTTAGATGTAGAGAAGGTCTTGGAGATCATCTAGTCTTAATGTCATCATTTTACAGATGAGAGAACTGAGATACAGAAAAAGAAACATACATGCATGCATACACATACTTATACACACATGCATATATGTATACACACTATACATACATGCACATAAACATATACACACATACCAGACATACATATACAAACACACATACATATCATATATCTAAACACATATACACATACACTATCTATACATATATACACATGCACATATATACATATATATTCACACACACACACACACACACACACATATATATATATATATATATATATATATATATATATATATATATAACATTTATATATCACCTACTGTGACCATGCACTGTGGTAAGACCTTTACAAATATTGTCTCAGTTGATCTTCATAAAAACCCTGTGAGGTAGGGGTCATTATTATCCCCTTTCTACACATAAAGAAACTGAGGCAGGTAGAACTTTAAGGGACTTGTGCAGGGTCGAACAGCTAGTAGATATCTGAGGTCATATTTGAACTCAGGTCTCCCTGCCTCCAGTCCCAGCATTCTATGTACTGTGTCACCTAGATGTCTTTTCTAACTTGCTAATTAGTGGAAGAACAATGACATCTAAGCCAGAAAACTTTCTTCTACACTTGTTCTACCACAGAAATAGTTCCTTATCAAAGAAATGCACAGTTCTGTCACATAGTAGGCCATTAATAAATGCTTGTTCCTTCCCTGCCCCTTATAACACATGGCAGGTATTTGATAAATATTTGCTGATTACTTAATTTACTCAACAGAATCAGAATGGTCCATAGGCCTGTTTTCCCAACATGATTGATGAATACAATTCTCTCTTGAGAATTACCTATGTTACCCCAAAAAGATTTTGGATTAATTTCTTCCCACAGAGGACAAATATCAACAAACAGGAGGTAGCTAGTGAAAAATGCATTGGATTGGATGTCATCATGCATCCATTCATTAGTCATGTAACACTGGGCAAGCCAATACATGCTTTCTTTTTTTTTTATTTTTAAGCAATCAACATTAAGTAACTTACTCAAGGTTACACGGCCAGTTATTTCTGGGTGTGGTGCTGAGTGTCTGAGCCCGGGATTTGATCTCCAGGTCTTCTCAACACTGGAGCCGGTGCTCTTACTTGCTGTGCTACCTGGCCTCCCCTAATACATGCTTTCTTCATTGATTTTATCATCTATAAAATAAGAGGTTGGCAAAAAAAATTACACACAAAAAACTCTAAAGTCCCTTTTTAACCCTTAAATTACATGAAAAAATATTAATTCCTTAAAGTCATGACTGCACTTCTATTTCCAACTAAAATTATTCATTTATTTAAACTTGCAGAAAATTTGATACATTACATACCAGCTTTTGCTGCCTCTTAGTTAAGATATGGTGTTTAAATATGCCCCATTTTTTGTAACTCATCCTCCATTTCCCAGAATCAACTCTCTCAGAAGAAGTTAGAAAGTTACAGTGTGACTTAAAGGAAAGAAAGGCTGGTATAGGAATCAGGAAACTTGTGTTCTACATCCAGCTTTCATGCTTAAGGTCAAAATGACCTAAGCAGTTCACTGATTTCTTTTTCTGTGCCTAAGCTTCTTCAAGACCCCATAACTCATTCCTTGTCCATTATGCATAATGTCTTTAAGGATAAAACCAGTGACAAATATGGAAGTGCATTGCTATAGAAAAGATAACAGCTATAATTGATACCATAAATGAATGTATTTCACAGAAAAGCATTAGGAATAAAGACGTCACCTCAGAATAAGTAAAATCTGGTCCCACGTCCTACCTAGGAAACATATTGCTTATATGATTCAGGAATTATAAGACTGTAGATTTAAAGTTTTTTTTGTTTTTTGTTTTTTTTAAGAGGAGTTAGGTGGTGCTGTGAATAGAATGCCAGGCCTGGGATCAGGAAGACCATAGTTCAAATATGACCTCAGAAATTTACTGTGTGACCTCGGGCAAATCACTTAACCTTGTTTGTCAAAGTTTCCTCATCTCTAAGATGAGCTGGAGAAGGAAATGACAAATCATTTCAGTATCTCTGCTAAAATAATTCCAGGCAGCCAGGTGGTGCAGTGAGTAAGAGCACTGGCCCCAGAGTTGGGATGACCTGGGATCGAATCCAGGCTCAGACACTTAGCACCCACCCAGACACACCTGGCCATATAACCTTGAACAAGTTACTTAACCCCAATTGCTTAAAAAAATAATCCCAAATGGGATCACTAATGGCCACATAGCACTGAAAAATAACCAGATATCAACCTATTTAGAGCTGAAAGAGAATCCAAAGGTTATTTTCTCAACCATTTTGCAGATGAGGAAACTGAGGTATGGAGGATTAAGCAAGTCAGTCAATGAACCTCTAAGTGCTTCTGACAACTTTCTAAGTTATAGGAAAGGTGACAATCTGCATTGATGGAGGAAGTTTCCTTATCCAGGAATTTCCTAGAGCAGTAAAATCAAAGATCTAGTCCCTAAATCTTATCCTTCACAACAGGATTAACAGGTAACTGCTAACACACATGTTTACTTACTTTTAGACAAGTCCTTTTTCCCAGAATAACCCACTTTCAGTAATTATTCCTCGGCTAAATGTGACTCTTCTATGTTTAACTGTGAAGTATTCGTCTATCAATTCATCAACTCGGATTATTCAGCACCTATAAGACCCTATGGGAAAGAGGGAATATAGGATTTCTTTCCTGAAAAAAGCTGAGAATTTAGTTAGAAAGAAAACTAAGCTATTGGCATTATAATTTCTATGAGAGTTCAGTAATGTAGTAGATGGAGATCAGGACCTGGATTCTAGAAGACCTTCATTTAAATCCTGTCTCAGATCCTTACTAATCGTATGACTTTGGACAAATCATATACAACCTTTGTCAATTTATCTGTAGAGTGAGTATAATGATAGTGTCTACAGAGTGGTTGGGAAGGTCAAGTGAGATAATATATGCAAAGCACTCTGCAAACCTTAAAATGTTTTATAAATGTTATTATTAATTATCTTAATAATTATTATTGGTTTACATGATAATTATTTTTATTAGTAGTTGGCTTAAATTGTAATTGCTTTACTTGAATGATTTTAGTTAATAATTATTGGTTTAAATAATTATTTAATTAATGTTGTTTAAACAATTATTTTATTAATAATTATTGTTTTGAATAATTATCTTAATTAATTATTGTTTAAAATAATTATTTAATTAATAAGTAGTATTGCTTTAAATAATTATTATTATTACTAACTAAGATGTATTTAAGGAATGAATACTTGGCAGAGTAAAAAGAAAAATAAATAGTCATAGCCAAGATTGGATATAAGCAATGAAAAATTTGAAAGACTGATGACACAAAGTGTAGCATCTCAGAATCAAGGAGCAATTTTGGGCAAGCAGCCTCAGAAAAGACAGAGAAATAGAACTGATGACCTTGGTGTGTATGGCAGTAGAGAGAAAGAATAAAGTGTTTTTCCAGGTTCCAGCATTAGGTAAGTTCTGGGGAATATTAACAAACAAAGCTAAAGAGTTGGACTGGTGCCAGAGTATAAAGGGGCTTGAATGCCAGGCAGAGGAGATAGGTAACAGCTTGTGGGTTCTCAAGCAGAGGCCTGATATGATGCAAATGGCATTTTTAAATGATTAGCCTGGTGGCTTCAGGAAAGAAGGATTGGAAGGGATTACACTTGTTCTACTTGTCCTCAGAGGGCCAAGGATTAATGAATGGAAGTTGCAAAGGGAAAGATTTTAGTTCTGTGTAAGAAAAATCTTTCTAGCAATTAGAGCTGTCTGCAAATGGAATGGCCAATGTCAGAAGGCAGTGAGGTCCCCCTCACCAAAATCCTTTAAGCAAAGGATAGTGTTTGTCACTTGTGATAGATGTTGTAGAGGGGATTTCTATCCAGGTATGGGTTGAACCAGATGCTTCTGGGGAGTCTCAAATTTCAAAGACCAGGATAAAGGCATATGTAGCCATCCAATTACTAGTGTTCTTAACCTTTTTTGTGTTATGGATCCTTCTGACTGTCCAAATGAAGTCTATGAACCCTTTCTTAGAATAATATTTTTTTCCTACAAAAATTTCAAAATTGAAAAAAATGCTAAAATTCAGTTAGAGATTAATGAAAATAAATGTGCGTTTGTCTTCAATCCAAGTTCACAAGCTCTTGAAACCTATCCATGGACCCTGAACCATGTACAAAAGGCTAAGAACATCTGTCCTAATGTGAGGGGATGAAGTGACAAGATCTTGAACTAGAGTGATGGCCATAGTGAAGGAGAGGAAAAACATAGGATGAAAGATGTTTTAAAGGGAAAAATAGCAGGACCCCTGGAGAATTTGGATACAGGAAATCAACCCTTTTGAAACAGGAGTCAGGAATGTCTGTCCTGCATCAGACTCCTGTTAGCTGTGGTACCCTGGAAAATCCCTTAACTGTCTTAGACTCAATTTCTGCAAATGTGAAATAAAGATAATAATAGTACCTACTTTACAGGGTTGTTATAAGGATCAAACCCATGTAAAGCCCTTTGAAATCTTAAATCATTCTCATTGTCCAAAACTCATCATCATCATGGATCTATATATTTTTTTCAGTTTGGATTCTCCCTCTAACAGCTTTCCCCTTGAAAACTTAGTTGGTATTTTATAAACTTACATATATCTTATTCATATATATTTTTTTTCTTATCTTGTGCAATATATTATGAGCTCCTTGACAGGAGGGACTGCCTTTTGGCCTGTTATAATCCCAGCACTTAACATAACGCCTGGCCCATATAGGACCTTAATACATGTTTATTGACTAGTTGACTGAAAGCTTCCATGGCTGGAAAAAAAATCATCCTCTTGCCAACCTGGCAAGCTCCTCTAATTTCGGTTGCATCCTTGGACCCTGGGCAATATGTCCATCACCAGACTTTTCTAACTTGACAGGACCTGCCAGAGTTTGAGCTCTGCTGGCCTAGCCTTGGAGAGCACAGGATTCCCTTCAGGATGGGATATCTAAGCAGAGTTTCTTCTATTTTTTGTTTGTTTGCTTTGGTGAGGCAATGGGGGGTTAAGTGACTTTCCCAGAGTCACACAGCTAGCTGTCAAGTGTCTGCAGCTGAATTTGAACTCAGGTCCTCCTGACTTCAGGGTCGGTGCTCCATCCATCGCACCATCCAGCTGACCCATATAAGCAGAATTTCAGTGAAAAAATGATAAAAATGGGAACAAACATAGAATTCTGTGTAAATTGTGTGCCAGTTTGGTCGTAGCTATGAAGCTTCCTGTCGGTTTCCCCATGATTACTTTAACAGCAATGGACAATACTGAATGTTTCAATATAGCATCAAACGCCTTTTCCTCTTGACATGCTTTATAATAAAAAAAATTAAACTCTGATTAGATATGCACATACTAGTAGGACTTTGATGGAAAAGAAAGAAATACTGGAAGGAGAAAGATGAAAAAAATAAGGAAAGATCAACAGAGTTGGGCCCACATACTATGTCTTATCAAGTGCTTTGGAGATGTTACTGTTTTCTCCTTCTTTCCTCCCAAGGTCAGACAATGGGCACTGACATAGCCACATTTCTGTGGCGTCAGGGGGTCTCAACACTAATGTTGGTGTCTCTCTGTACAGCTCTATGCAGCTCATGTGAGCCAAGTGAATACTTAAGCAGGCATGGCTTTCTGATCATAAGACATGCTCACAGCTCTTATGACCGTAGGCAACTTACTCTCCAAATATGTTCTATTTCTCTAGATCAGAGATTCTTAACTTAGTTTGCTGGTTTCACTGTATTGTTTGGCAGTCTGGTGAAATCTATGCACCCGAAGGAAATAAATGAGCATTTATTAAGAACATTCTCTGGGCTAGGTACTGTAATTAGATCTGGGGCCTAGAAAGAGAGGCAAAAACAATTCCTTCTATCAAGGAGCTCAGAATCTAATGTGAGAAGTGGGATATCAACCAAGTCAGACAAGATAGAGACAGGATAAATTGGAGGTAATCATAGAAGGAAGGGACTAACTTTAAGGAAGACTGGGGAAGACTTTTTGTAGAAGATATGATTTTGGCTTGGCCCTGAAGGAAGGTAGGGAAGCCAGGAGACGAAGATGAGAAAGATGAACATTCCAGGCATGGAGGACAGCCAATGAAGATGCAAGGAGTCAGGAGATGGAGTGCCATGTTCAAGCAAAAACAGCAAGGGGGGCAGTGTTATTGGACTGCAGAGTACAGAGAGCGGAGTAAGCCATAAGATTGAAAAGGTAGGAAAGGGCCAGGTTATGAATGTTAAACAGGTGGTAGGGAGTCACCTTTTTATTAAATAGCAAGGTAATGTGGTCAGACCTGTGTCTTAGAATAATCATAGCTAAGTGGAAGAATGGACTAGAGCAGGGAAAGACTTGAGTGTGAATGCATGGAATGTAACATAGGAGAGGATTCGGGGAAGATGGCAGAGTAGGTCAGAAAATTCCAAGCTCTCAAGATTTTCCTCCACAAAAGAGTTAAAATAGCACTTTAAGGGGAACTAAGTGTGGGTGGAGATAAATAAAAAGACAATCCATATCTTCCTGGGACAATTTGAGAAGATTAGAAGAAAGATTCCAGAATGAGGTTTGGTCCCCAGGGAGGACCACCTCCAGGCTGGGCTCCTCCTTAAGAGCAAGTGGGCAAGGGACTTAAACAATAAGCAGCAGGCCCTAGGGTTGCTTGTCTGGAGAGGCTGCCTCACCCCAGCCACAACAACTTTTCCCCTGGGATAGTGAGGGGAGTTGGGCGTCTGAGCCCTGGAAGATCGAGGGAACCTGTGCTAACCAGGAAGGCCAAACCCAGCTGTGCTGCCAAGAGTATCAGGGGCAAAAAGGAACCAGCACCACCGGGTGAGTGCAGAAGCAGTGGGGCAGATAGGCCTGGATGTGGGCACTTACAGGAGGCTGGAGCTTTGGCTCTGATCCCAGGCTAGAGGGAAGAACTGAAGATCTGGAGCAGGAGGCAGCATTTCCCATACCCCAGTGGCTACAAAAATTAAATTATTACCACAAAAAATGCACAAAATATAATACATAGGATTACAAAAAAAAATTGTGTTGAAATACAATTATCAAAATATTGTCATTGACCCTAGGTTAAGAACTCCAGCTCTAGACTGAATTAGGGTAAGGGCCAGGTTTATGCTGCACCAGGGGAGATGAGATTTAAAACACTTACTCCTTCCTGGTTGGAAAAAGATAAGGCAGTGTCTGGTCCACATGCATTTCCTTGCTCTCATAATGTTTGCTCTGTTAAGTAAACTGTCTTTGTTTCTCCAGTACTGATATGAAGTCATGGTTATTTGTTAGCAGCAGCTGATTTTAAAAATGGATAAGAAGTTACCAGTGGGTAGAAGCAAAAAAAAAATGAAAATGATAATATCTGAGCTTAGGAGCAACCTTCTTATGTACATAGGGGAGGGGACTGAGCTGCATAAATCAAGTTAGAGATGAAATATGTGATTCCAAGACCTCTTCAACTGAAGATCTTAGTTCATGCTTCTCATGATCTTGAAAGGCCAGTGGTAACTTTGGAGAACTCAAGATCTTTTCTGTTCTACAGATAGGCTGAAATACTGAAGTAGGGCAGGACAGTTGAGAAACCTCTCAACCTATACCTGAAGGCCTTTATAATTTACTCCAACCTACCTTACCAGTCTCATCTTACACTGCTCCCCTTAAAAGTGTATTCTTTACTCTACATTAAACTATCATTATTCTGTAAATTTGACCTTCAATTTCCGTTGTCAATACTGTGCCTAGAATGCATCCCCTCTTCATTTCTGCTTTTCAGAATCCTTATTTTTCTTCAAGGATCAACTCAGGTATCATTCTCTCCATGAAGCTTTCTTTATTACCTCCCATTAATACTCTTTCTTTCCTCAAATTATTTCTTGTACTTATTGGCTGTAGGGTGTACCATCTCATAGAATGTAAGCTACCTGAGGACAGGTTCTATTTTTGTCTTTGTGTCATAATTATCTAGCATGATCACCAGTAGGTGATTGATAAATGTTTGTTGGATTAGCAAAATAGCTGGTTATCTCCATTTTGTAGTTTCCAGTACTCCAGTTTCCAGTGATCTGGGATAACTGCATCTTTTTTCATATAGTACTAGCTTTTTCATCTGTTAAAGACAACACTTTAAATACAAATATGCCCTAGGAAATATGTGCTGCAAATATCAGTAACTGATATCAGATTAATGAATGCATTTATCTGAGAGCAGGTTTGGGTAAGAGAGAATAGAATGTAAACTCCTTGAGGATAAAGACTTTTTTTAGTTCTTACTTTTATAGCTCTAACAGCTAGCATAGTTCTTTGGCAGTAAATAAATGGTGGATTAATTGAATTGAGTTCAACTGGTCAGTCAAAGGGTAGACAAGAGAGAGTCCACCATAGAAAGCAAGAAACAATTGGGATGTGAGAGGACTAAAACAAATCACTTCTTAATTGATCCTAGGTCTGATCCTGATTTGAGATCATATAGATCAGTGGTATCGAACTAAAAAAGAAATAGGGGTCACTAAACCATATATACAGATCTTTGTGGGCTGCAGATTGACCACAGATGTTAATACATCGACACATTAAAATCAGAGAGGAATCTGGTTCAAGCCACATTTAGGAGTGTTGTGGACTTCTTGCCACTCACAGGCCGTATATCTGACAGCTCTGATAAAGATGATAAAGGAAGATTATGTATCAGCTTAACAATACTATAAGGATTCAAGACTTAATTAGTGGGCATCCTCCCTCCACCAGTGCAACATCTCTATGCCTAAGTAAACTTTCTTCATACACTGGGACAGAAAAGAAATCTCCACTGATGTCCAATATTCTAGGAGAGGGGCTGTCCAGACTAAGTGAGGATGGTTGGCTGTTAGGGAACAGACATGATTTATTATGATATTCATACGCTGCCATATCTGTCAAAACTCCATGGTCACCTCAAACGTGTAAAATAAGCCTTTAGACAAGAATTTAGTAGAGGCAGCTAAATAATAGAAATGTTTTATATTTGGATAAGGTTTTACATTTTTTATGCTTCAAATAAATAGTGGATTTGAATTGTTTTTTTTTCCCCCTAATTTGGGATTTTTCTAACATCCTTGGAATATGGGAAGCTTACTTCATGGCAGGTATATATTCTATTAATTTTCCAGTGATGTAAGACAATTAGAACAATCTTTTTTTTATAACTCAGCCAGGGTTAAGTGACTTGCCTGGGGTGCCACAGCTAGCTAGTAAGTTTCTGAGGCCAAATTTGAACTCAACTTGTCTCAACTCTAAGGCCAGTGATCTATCCACCATGCCACTTAGCTGCCCCTACATTAGTGTTCTTCAACCAAAAGAGGAAGGGGGATAGGCAGAGAGAGCCAGCTAAAACAAATAATGAATATCTATGAGTATGGCCAAAAAATGCCTACACATCCCTATGATTAGCTATATGTAGTCTACTCATGATCAATTGACCAAGAAAGCCGTGAAGTGGGATAGAGCCTTTGAATACCATTCTAATATAAATGAATATGTTAACCAAATCTGTTTGTTACTACCATTAAAATCTGTAGTGAAATCAGATTATTCTGAAGCTTTGTCTATGTTCCCTAGAATTCTGAGCTTGGCTCCTATTTTTATATTGTAGTGTGTATGTGTATGTTTATGCATGCATGAATATGCATATATGTGCACATGTGTGTGTAGGGAAGGGGGGAGGGAGAGAGTGTGTGTTTCACATTAGAATATAAAGTCCTTGGGATCAGAGATTGTTTTTGTATTAGCATGTCAAGTGCCTAACATAGAGTTAGTGCTGAATAAATACATACTGATCAGTTAATTAATTGACTAATTCATCCAACAAAGTATGAGCATGAACTTCATCAATCTTTACCCACTCAGGAAGTATGCATGTATATATGTGTGTATGTATAATATACTGCTGTATAAGACACAGTTCTATATCACATATAAATCATTTGACAAATAATTTATATGTATATACATATGAGTGTGTGTATAATACATGGGAAACGATTTTTTCTCCAGGCAAAGGCCTTTTTTTGATGTGGGAGGGGAAGATTCTACAGTAGTACATAATAAGGTTGCAACAAATTTTTGAGGTATTGAAGGCTTCTTTTCTTTTTCTACCAACTAGAAAAAATTGTCACATATTGTAGATCTGACTCTCTCTTTTCACACATATATATATGTACAGACACACACACATATATATGTACTATATATTATAATATATTGTATATATAGCCTATATATAATATATTGGAATTGTAAAGAATATATATTAAATAATAATATATATAAATATGTAGCCTATATAATATATTATATACGTATAATCAGATCCACATTGTGTGTGTATGTATAATTTTTCAACATGATTTCCAAGCCCATACTCTTTTGAACAACTACACTGTATTTGCTGATACTTAAAAAATTAAGCCTCATTTTGTAACTTGATGCTATTAAGTGAGAATATGAAGTGGGTGAATGTTTCCAGGTAACAATGCTCAGAAACATTCTTCTTTCTTGTTCTTAATGACTGACTATAATTTGTATTGAATTTGTATTCAATAAAATAATCCACGTTTTGGATTTTGGTTTTTATTGTTGTTTTTTAAAAGTGTTTACTGTTAGCAAAGAACCGGGCTAGCATTCAACATTGTGTAATGCCTAGAAAAAATTTTCATAAAAATTAGAAGCAAGTCCTGATTGAGATAAAAATTGTCTTCATTAGCACGTGTAATAAAGGGCAAAATATGTGGAAGAAAAATATAATAAAATATATTTTTAAAGGAGCTACGCGAGAAAAACCCATTTCTTATTAAACAAACAAACATACCCTACAAATTTCTATTTGCCATGTGAAAAAGAAATATAATCCTGATGGCTATCAGGGCTTGAGCAATCTGAATATTAAAAAGAACAATTTAGCCACAAGTTAGGAGATGCCCGAGTGGGTGGAAGGTGTTGAGTTTTGAACTAATTTAGCATTTCCCTATTTTCAGTCCATAAGGTACTGAAATATGCTGTCAGGTAGTAACATGTTCCTTGATGATAAGTTGGCTTGGCAGGAGAGAAGTTCAAGAGTGATTTATGCTTTTACTATTACATTTTCATTACAAAACATAGATCTCTGTGTAGGATAGCTCCCTGCTCTAAGGTGGTAGCAGTTGGCTAGACCAGATAGCCCATGTGCTGTTTAGTGACATCTATCCTCTGTTGTTTGATGTACATGTGGGGACTCTTCTTACAGGCAATCTTAGTCTATATATCAGCTATTGGCTATCTCTCCATAACAAACCACAGCAGGCAAACAAAGCTTGAGAAAACCAAGTTAAAACTCTTTTTTAGGACTTCCCAGATTAAAATTAAATGTCAACAAGTTGGTTATATGTGTAGCCTTAGAAAATATTTATTTGCTTACTTACTTATTTTGCATTTTAAGTTTGGAGAGTTTGGCCCAAGAAAAAGCATCATTGCCCCCTTCCCCTTTTTTCCAGTCTTATAGTGTGTTCAACTTATACCTATACCCCTTGTCAGTAGGTATATTCTAATTTCAACCTGATGAAATGAATTCAGATCAAACTTCATGAAGGAGTCTTTGGTAAATGGTAGTTTAAGAATCTCTGCTTTAAGTATATAGAAGTTTACAGTTGTAGGAAATGAGGCCCTAAAGGGTTACGTGGCATTCCCATCATCCCCAGAGAGTAAATGGCAAAGCTGAGGTCTAAATCCCAATCTGCTAAATCTGAATAGAACATTCAGTCTGCCCTCTGAAACATCATCTGGTGATTCATGGCACCACTACTTCCTCTAGTCAAGAGTGAATGAGATGGGAAGTTGGATAGTTCTAAACACAGATTCATTCTTTAATCTCATATGAAAGTTTGGTTAACAAATAACCAAGTGTCAGTACAGCTGTATGAAGAATACTGTGTCTATGCTCCATCTTCTCTCAAGCTTAGTTAGTTTAAAAAAATAGTTATTTTTAAATGATTTTTATAATAATTTCCTTTAACTTCAAAGTTGATATCAAATTCCTACAACCACATGCACAAATAGACATCAAAATTATTCCCTAAGATGCAACCTACAACCAGTCATGAAAACTTTCTCTATTTTAATAAAAATGTTTTCTTTTTATTTTTCTTATAAGAATATAACAATATGTGGTAGTTTATTGAATTGACTACTTTTTCTGTTTCAATTTTTCAGTAATATTATCAACTTAATCCTAAAAACTGGTTATAGAAGTCATGCTATTGATTATCTCAAATACCCTGGACTGACCAGTTTTCAATGCAGAGCCTTCTTTGAATAGATTTTTCCCCAGCATAACAAGACTCAGCAAAGCTCAACCTAATTACCATTTGAAAATAGAATTTCTCCTTCCAGTTTATTTTTTCTTTAGAGTGAATAGAAATACTTGCCTCATGCAAACCCAGACTAAAATCACCAAGAGGAAAACAACTTGACCTCCTTTCCCCCCAACCCAGTTAGGGCCCTGGCCTGGTTGTTATTGCCAAAGAGGCTCCACCTAAGTTAAGCCCTCCTGCGAGTATGTTATGGTTTTGAGAACACTGTTTATTGCATAGGGGTTAGTAATAATAACTAGTGCCTTAAGCATAAATGAGAAAATTAAGGGGTTGGATGAAATGAACTCAAAAGTTCCTTCTAGCTCTCTGATTCTGAGGCTTACGTCTGAAACAACAAATGGGTTTTTGAACATATTCTTCAACTATCTTCCTCATTTCTTCAATCTCTTGTGATTTTTATATTTTCATTGATAATCTATATATTACAGATTAATGATTTCTCTAACAGCACATCCCAAAATAGGAATTTTTATTAATAAATAGTATGTTGCTTGATTAAAAAAATAAATCAATAAAAAGGCTGTGCCAAATGACTTATTCACCTGGTAGGCATTTCATTTTAATCAAGTTTAGACTGCATAATACCTCAGAAAAGTAGATCTGAGCTTGATAAATAATTGACTTTTGGTACTTCCATAGATCCATAGAGGATTGATCTAATCAATTTCCATAGTGATAGCTAAACCTGGGCATGATGCTCAACTCATTCTTCTTCAGGAGAACAAATGTACCTCAACTTACCCATTTGTTTATTCCCTTTCTTGCCATGTGACCAATACATTTCCATTCTTGGTCATGTATGTTAATAATATATATTATTCTATTTCTTAGTAACAAAAAATAATCATTCATTATGTTTCTCACTCTACTTAAACTCATTGGACAAATTTTCAGTCTCCTTTGGGTTTCTTGTGATTTTGGTCCTTCCAATATTTCAATATTCTTGTACTATATCCTATATATTATATTATATATCATACTGGGTATTCATTGTCAGATAACATCGTTGGGAGAATATTGGCATTAAAAGGATGGGCTCTTGTAACTGCAAGCAAATTGTGGATCAGAGCCAATGAGTCTGCATAAGCACTAATGGTAGGGGGAGTTACCCATCCTTTCTGATGACATTTCTTGAAACAACCCTGCTTCAAGGTAATTTAAATAACCTAGTAATTGCAGTCCTTAATTTGCCAAGTACAGTAGGTTTGATATTTCACAAGCATTCCCATTTAATCCATCTTAAATAATTAAGCATCAAGAGGACATATATTGAAAATTGGTAAAAGCTATTCCCGTCCACCTTCTATCAACTGGTCAGAAACCCAAGAGAATGTCCCTGCAAGTAGTAAAAGCCAAATGGCAACTGACTCTCCTAGGAGTAAAACAATACAGCAGTATTCTCTGTCAGTCTTTTCCCTTCTGTGTTTTCTTTTATATTCAAAGTCATCGAATGTATAAAATCTTGTTGAGACTAAGTGAAGAGGAGGTGAAATAGAGACCCAAGCCCCCATGTCCCCAACAAAGGGATGCATAAGTTATCTATTCTCAATGATCTTGAGTGTCTTTCATCTTTCTTCTGCTCTCCTGAAAGTCAAGCTGCTAAGTTTACCAATTCAGTAGAGAAGATGGGGAGGGGGAGAGGAACAAAAAGAAAGGGGCAAGAATAAGCAGGGGAGCTAGGTGGTGCAGTGGATAGAGGGCTGCCTGGATTCAGTCTGACTTTAAATCTGACTTCATAAACTTACTAGAAAATGACTGCGGAGAATTCTCTTAATCCTGTTTGCCTCAATTTCCTCATCTGTAAAATGATCTGGAAAAGGAAAAGGAAAACCACTCTAGTATCTTTGCCAAGAAAACCCCAAATGGGCTCATGAACAGTCAGACATGAATAAACTACTGAACACAACAAAGAAAAGCCTGTCTATAGCATGCAGGATATACGAGTCCCTGCACTAAGCAATTTACAAATATCATCCAAGTAGGTCAAAAGTGAAGGTGATCTTCCATGACTCTAAACTTAAAGGAAGAATTCATTTGAATTGGAAATGGACTACCCAGGTGCTACAGAATAGAGGAGCCAGAAGACTGACTCATCGTGACTCAGCATGGAGCAGAAAACAGAGATACATTACAGTGGCACAACAAGAGAGTTTTCCCAAGGACCCCTAAACAGCCTTAGTGTTTGAGGCCAGGTAAACCAGAGAAGCTTTCGAAAGCATGTGTGTGATCTGATTTGCTGGTATGTTTTGAATCAGAAAACCACTTGACTAAGGCAGAGCAGCATTCATAAGTGCCCCAAGGGAGCTAGTCCCCTGTGGTAGATGACAACTACTGTGTATTGGACATTAGCAGACCTACAGAGGCCAGCAAGGAAGTTGATATGAAAGATGCAAAGCTCCAGAGGAAAGCTGGACCATGACTGAGCTACAGATGCCCTAGCCCAGGGCGGGGATCTGCAGCCTTAAGGCCACATGTGGCCCTCTAGGTCCTCAAGTGTGGCCCTTTGATGGAATCCAAACTTCACAAGAACAAATCCTCTTAATAAAAGGATTTGTTGGGGCAGCTAGGTGGCACAATAGAGCACCAGCCCTGGAATCAGGAGGACCTGAGTTCACATTTGGCCTCAGACACTTGACACACTTACTAGCTACGTGACCTTGGGAAAGTCATGTAAACCCAATTGCCTTGCTCCCCCGCAAAAAAAGAAGATGAAAAAAAGATTTGTTCTGTAAAACTTGGACTCAGTCAAAAGGCCATAACCAAGGACCCAGAAAGCCACATATGGCCTCAAGGATCCAGCTTCCCCACCCCTGACCTTGATGTTCAGATCCCAATCCTGACGTCCATCAGTTCTATAAATAAGGATGCGTGTTGAGCCTGAGTTTTGGCAAGGGGAGTTAATAATTATCTTTGAAGAGTATACTACTGTTCTTTAGTATCTGGTGGGATTAAGAAGTTAAAAGAGTAAGAAACAGTCAAAATGAACCTAAGATCTTCATATTGGTAGGGAACCTCAGACCCATATATGCACATATAAATATATTTACATATAGACACATACATACACACATATATGTATAGACACATTATGTACATGCATGTGTTAATGTATATACATGGTTGTGTGTGGATCTGTAGATATGTATATGTGTGTACATATACCCTATGCATTTATATATACATATAACAAATATGTGTGTGCACACATGCCCATGTCCATACACTTATACATATATGGGAATGTTCATGTGTGGATGTATATATCGTGTGTGCATATACATGTGCACACATGCCTTATACACTTATGTAAACAATATAGTGCATTATGTAAATGTATAATGATTTTATTTAAATTTGTTCATATTTACATATACACTTATGCATGCATATGTAGAGATATAATTATATTACTTATAGATAACAGATAACATATAGGTAATATTTTAGCAATAAAAAATAATTGTTATATAGATAATTCCCAAAATTCTCAATTCTCTCTCTATATATCTGTGTATACGCATACCCACGTCTCAAGTAAACATATATGATTTTATCTAACATGCATGGGCCTACCTAGGTGTGCAATGGGGCAGCTAGGAGGCAAAATGGATAAAGCAATGGAGTCACAAGACTCACCTTCCTGAATTCAAATCCAGCCTCAGATACTCACTAGCTGTATGACCATGGGCAAGTCCCTTAACCTTGTTTGCCTCAGTTATCTTATCCGTAAAAAGAGCTGAAGAAGAAAATGGCAAACCACTCCAAGATCTCTGCCAAGAAAACCCCAAATGGGGTCACAAAGAGTTGGACACGACTGAAAAAGAGACTAAGCAATAGCAAAAGTTATATAACACTTAGATACTTATATCTAATTTGTAGATTAGATATAGATATTTATGTGCACATGCAATACTATATAGTTTGTTTAAATATATCCTGATATACATGTAAGCATGTTTATATATACATACATACATGCATACATACAAATACAAAAAGACTAACTCTGCAGGCCATCTTTGCAGTGGCATGTCATAGTTTTGGATATATGTATTTCTAATCTACTTTGCTTTTCCTAATATTAGACCTAGGTGGTGCAGTGGATAGAGCATGAGACCTGGAGTGAGGAAGACTCATCTTCCTGAGTTCAAATCTGACCTTAGAAACTTCCTAACTGTGTGACCCTGGGAAAGTCACTTAACAGTGTTTGCTTCAGTTTCCTCGTCTGTAGCATGAGCTGCAGAAGGAAATGGCAAACCATTCCAGCATCTCTGCCAAGAAAACCCCAACTGGAGTCATGAAGTGTTCAACAAATATCAGGCCTAAGTTTGTCTCCTTGCAATAAAGAGCTACTGACCATTCATGCTCTTCAGTAAATTATTTTTTACAGATAAGAAAGCTGAAGTCCAATTAGGAGCAGGAAGACTTTAAGAAATGCTTGGAAAGACTTGAATGAAATGATGCAGAGTGAAGTAAGCAAAACCAGGGGAACATTGTAATAACAACAATGTGCAATGTGTAACTTTGATAGAATTATCTCTTCTTAGAAATGCAAGGATTCAAGACAATTCCAAAGAATTCATGATGGAAAATACTGTTCACATCCAGAAAAAGAATTGTGGAGTCTGAATGCAGATTGAAGCATATTATTTGCTCTTTCTCTTTCTCTTTCTCTTTTTGTTTGTTTCTTCTTTCTCATGTTTCTTGCATTGATTCTAATTATTCTTTACAACATGACTAATGTGAAAATAGGTTCAATGTGAATGTATATTTAGAGCCTATATCATCAGATTGCATGCTACCTTGGGGTAGGGGAAGGGGAAAGATGGGGAGAAAATTTGAAATTCAAACTCTTATGGAAGTGAATGTTGAAAATGAAAAAAGTAATTAATTTGAAAAAAGAAAGCTGAAGTCCAGAGATCTTAAAAGTTTGTCTATGACCAGGTAGATAAGGGAGTTGATGAACTAGGAACCCATTTCCTCCAACTCAAAATCTAATTGTGTTATTTAAAATTTATTTAGTAATCTATTTCTCTTTAGTTACATGTAAAAATATTTTTAACATGCATTTTAAAAACTTTGAGTTCCAAATTCTCTCTCTTCGTCCTTCCCCACCCCTTTCATTGAGAAGTCAAGCAATTTGACAGAATATACATATGTAGTCATGCAAAACATTTCCCTATTAGTCATGTTGTGAAAGAAAACATGAACCAAGAAAAACCCCAAAACCTTAAAAAAAAAGTAAAAGAAAAAGTATGTTTCAATCTGTATTTGTCATTTCTTTCTCTGGGAATAGATACAATTTTTCCTCATAAGTCCTTCAGAGTTGTCTTGGATCGTTGTGTTGCTGAGAATAGCTAAGTCATTCACAGGTTTTTGTCTTACAATATTGCTGTTACTTTGTACAAAGTACATTTCATTTTGCATCAGCTCATATACGTCCTGTTTTTTCTGAGAACATCCTTCTCATCATTTCTTATAGCATAATAGTATTCCATCATAATCACATACAACAATTTGTTCAACCATTCCATAAATGATTGGCATCAGCTCAATTTCTAATTCTTTGCCACCAGAAAAGATCTGATATAAATATTTTTGTACATATAGGAATTTTCCTTTGGGGCATTTCTTTTTTGGAATACAGATCTAGTAGTGTAATTGCTAGGTCAAAGTATATGCATGGATTTATAGTCCTTTTGGGCATAATTCAAAATTGCCCTACAGAATGGCTGAATTGGTTCACAAGTCCACCAACAGTGCATTAATGTTTCATTTTTCTGACATTTCCTCCACCATTTGTCATTTTCCCCTTCTGTCCTATTAGACAATGTAATATGTATGTTTTACTTTGCATTTCTTCAATCAATAGTGAGAGTATTATTTTTTTCATGTGGCTATAGTTTTAATTACTTCATCTGAATACTGTTCATATCTGTTGATGATTTGTCAATCTCTCTCTTCTCTCTTCTTTCCCTGTTTCCCTCCTTAAAAGTGTTTTGCCTCTGACTATCACCTCCCCTAGTCTGCCCTCCCTTCTTTTGTCAACTGCCCCTCCTTTCTCTTATTCCCTTCCCTTCCTATTTTCCTATAGGGTAAGAAAGATTTCTATACACAATTGAGTGTGTATGTTATTCCCTCTTTTAGCCAATTCTGATGAGAGTTCAGGTTCATTCACTCCCTTTCACCTTCCCCCTCTTCCACTCCATTGTAAAAGCTTTTTTCTTGCCTCTTTTATGTGAGATAATTCACCCCATTCTACCTCTCCCTTTGCATTTTTCCCAATCATTCTTCTCTCACCTCTTAATTTTGTTTTACTTTTTAGATATCATCCCTTCATATTCGACTCACACTTGTGCTTTCTGACTATATATACTTCTTCTAACTGTCCTAATAATAAAAAAGACTTTCAGAATTATTCATATCATTTTCCTGTGTACAAATATGAACACTTCAATATTATCAAATCCATTATGATTTCCCTTTCCTGTTTACCTTTTTATGCTTTTCTTGAGTCTTGTATTTAAAAGTGACATTTTCTATTCAGCTCTGGTCTTTTCATCAAGAATGCTTGAAAGTCCTCTATTTCATGGGATATCCATTTTCCCCCTGGAAGATTATATTCCGTTTTGCTATGTAGATGATTCTTAGTTGTAATCCTAAATCCTTTGTCCATGTGAATATCATATCCCAAAGCGTCTGATCCTTTAATGTAGAAGCTCTTAAATCCAATGTTATTCTTACTGTAGCTCCACAATACTTGAACTGTTTCTTTCTGATTGCTTTCAATATTTCCTTCTTGACCTGGCAGCTCTGGAATTTGGCTCTAATATTCCAGAGAGTTTTCATTTTGGGATCACAGGAAGTGATTGGTGGATTTATTCAATTTATATTTTACCATCTAGTTCTAGAATATCAGGGTAGTTTTCCTTTATGATTTCTTGAAAGATGATGTCTAGGTCCCTATTTTTTTTTATCATGGCTTTCAGGTGGTCCAATAATTTTATAATTATCTCTCTTTGATCTATTTTCCAGGTCAGTTATTTTTCCAATGAAATATTTCACATTATCTTTATTTTTTTTTCATTCTTTTGGTTTTGTTTTATTGTTTCTTGATTTCTCATAGTCGTTAGCTTCCATTCACTGAATTCTAATTTTTAAGGATTTTTTTCTTCAGTGAGCTTTTGTATTTCCTTTTCCATTTGACCAATTCTACTTTTCAAGGCATTCTTCTTGTTGGCTTTTTGTACCTCATTTACCATTTGACAAGTGTGTTTTTTAAGGTGTTATTTTCTTAAATTTTGTATGTTCTCTAAGCCATTGACTCATTTTTTCATGATTTTCTTGCATCACTCTAATATTTCTTTCCAATTTTTCCTCTACCTGTCTTATTTGATTTTCAAAATCTTTTTCAAGTTTGTCCTTGGCCTGAAACCAATTAATATTATTCTTGGAGGCTTTGGATGTAGGACTTTTGCCTTTGTCATATTCTGAATGTGTGTTTTGATCTTCCTTGTCACCATAGTAATGGATTTTTTTTCTGTTGTTTGCTCATTTTCTCAGTCTATTTCTTAACTTTTAATACTTTGTTGAAGTAGGGTTCTGCTTCGAGTGTGGAAAGTGAACTGTCCCAAGCTTCAGGAGTTTTGTGCAGATATTTTCAGAGACTGGGAGGACCTATACATTTTTTGTTGGTCCAAGTTAATATGATCTAAGTATATGGGTGTTTACTGCTCTTCTGACCTGTGCTCTGGTCTGTGAGCAACCACAAGCACTCTTTTCTTCCCTGAAACTGTGAGGAGGGTCTCTGCTCCTCTATAGCTGCAAGTTCTAGAGTGTTGGTACCCTTCTTTGCTCTAGGACTGCCACCTGGGCTACTACTCAGATCTGAGTATGGGCACAGAAATAAAGTCCAGCTTCAGTGCTAGTAAAGAGATCCCTCTAATCTTCCTCTGACCAGTCTTATGAGCCCTTTACCATTTGAGGGCTGAGAATTCTGGAAGCAACCACTGCGACTGCTAATTCAGTGGGTCCTAAACTCCTAGTTTGTGGAGGTGCCATCTGTGCAGGTGCAGCCTGCACTGGACTATACTCTAACCCCAGTGAGACCTTTCCTGTTGACTTTCTAACTTGTCCTTGGCTGGAAAATTATTTCACACCATCCTTTTGTTTCCTGATCCAGGAATTGTTTTAGGGCATTATTTAAAAGTGTTCTGAGTGGTTTTGGGGAGAGCTCAGGCAAGCCTCTACCTTTTCTTTGTCATTTTGACTCTTCCCCCATTTCAAATCTACCATTGTTTTGACCACACCACATTATATTGATAACTAATAATCATAATTCTTTACTTCAGAATCTCCAACGGGTGCTATAATTTGGCTTCACAATGAAGCAAATTCTAAATTCATAAAACCAAAGGTTCTAAAAATTAGAAAATTATAAAGGATCTAAAATATTAGAGTCTGCTTATTTTCAAATCATACCTAAGCACTCCCTCTTTAAGACTGTCAAAAATAGAGCATTGCAACCCTCCAAATCCAATGTGTATTCATTTCAATAGGTTTTATTGCAGAAACACTGGATGCTCATTATCATCATTCCTGCCCTCAGGATTTTTCTTGAGTCAATGGAATTTCATTGCAGAACAGTTTTTTTTAAAGGTTTGGGCTTATCTTCCCACTCAGTCTTAGAAGAAAAAATAAATAGTCCTGGTGTAGTCCTTTAGAAATTGAGTATTTTTTTTTTCTTTTTTAATAGCACTCTGACAACTTGGAACAGGAAGAGATGATGTGGCATGTCACCAAGCACAGACCCTGGGTTCAGACTCCATCTCATGGCTCCTCTCTCCAACCTTCCAACTGTCCTTTTGGCCTCTGTGCTAACTCGAAGGCATATTGATATTTCAGAATGTGATGCCAACTTAATGAAGCATTCTTTTTTAACCATTTGTTCTAATTGTTGAAGGCAGAGCTGTCTGGATGGCTGACATATGTTTCGTTTTAGTTTATGATAAATGGAATGTTTTGTTTGAATTTGTTCCCAAACATCATAAATAATGATGGGAGGAAAGATGGAAGTTAAAATGTGGCAAAAAAAATTAAGTTGAGCTTCTACTGAGGAGACAGATTATCCTTCTAATATAAACTTTTTTTTTTGGTAACTGTGGGATGTGTTAGTTGCTTCCTACCTAATAAAAACACAGATCCATTGCCTCCTGCCAGAAGTTTGTTCTTTCCTCGAAATTTTCAAGTGAAAAGCTTTATTCTCTAAGTGCACTCTCTTTCTTATAAAATGGCAGGAAATAGAGAAGCATCTTGTAGGGTGAAGGTCACCCTCTACTTGGAAAATCAATTCAATTCAAAAGCTTTTATTAAACACTAAGTATATTGGATGCTGGTTTGGGGTTATGGGCACAGGAATGAAAGAAGACCCAAACACAGTGTTGATTTGCTTAGAGGCTGGTTATTTCTAAACTAAGCATTGCCCATTAGGTCCACTAGGAGCAGTAAAGTAATGCAGATTTGGAGGCCATGTCTGAATAGGATGGAATTCCTACATTCCTTCTCTAATTTTGAAGGGGGAGGGCAGAAAATGGTAGTTTTTCTCTATGCTGCCATGGAGAGCAACCAAGGGACTCTTTATAATTATGTATCATAGGACTTGGTGAATAACCCAGGAAATGAATCTACAAATACTTTGGTACCACTTTGGTTATGCTTTCTTTTAATGGCTTATCCTCAAGATAGCTTTGTGTTTCATATAGAGAGATTGGAGCAAGATAAAGTTCAAAATATCAGGACTGGGAAGACCATTAGGGAACAACTAGTCCCACCCTGTTCTTCTTTATTTTCATTTTGCTTTTTTTTCAGAGATAATAATAAAAACAAGAATAACACCTGAAACACAGAAAGACAAAGATCACACAATTGACCCAGTGCTCTTTTACATTTTTATGTAAATACATAGAACACAGAGGACTTAGAAATACAATTATCCCTTCCACATGGGGGAAAGAGGTGGGGGATGTTAGAGGCCAAGCATATCCATGTTCTGGAAAATCTGTGTAAGATGTTTTGACCCTCCCTTCAGACAAGACAAAAAGTCTGAAATATTATGGTATTAAAAGATTAAATATGTTGATATTTTTACAGATATTTTATGCATTTCTGAGTTTCTAAACTTTTTTCTGTGTTGTCTGCTGGCCTTTGTGTGTTGGCTGCTGATTCCACAAAATTCCCATTCATTTTCTTATGGCAACCCACAATATATGGAAACCATGATGGGGAGAATCATGATATGGAAGAGATAACTGTATTGACTCCTCAAAGTTAAGGTAATCGAATAACTGTTGGCCTGCTATTTTGAGGGAGCTGGGTGGCACTGTAGATAGAGCACTAGACCTGGAGTCAGGATAGACCTGAGTTCAAAACTGGCCCCAGATGCTTCCTAGCTGAGTCAGGTCTATGCGATCCAGAGTCAAGGCACTTACCCTCTGTGTGACTTAGTTTTCTCATCTATAAAATAGCAATAAAAATTGCACCTACTTCCCAAGGTTATTGTGAGGCTCAAATGAGATAGTAAAATTGTATAGAGCTTTGCAAACCGTAAAACACTTTCTAAATGCTGTATTCTTATTAGTACTATTATTAGCCTGTTATTCAAGTCAAACTGCAGTTGACAATTGAAACCATATTTTCAATTTAAAAAATAGCTCAGACTTTTTTTTTCCTTTCTTGGAAATGGGTCCAGGAGAAGATATAGAACCTTGATAGTCTCAGCATAAGTAACTCTCACAATGGAAACTACCAAAAGAAACATAGAATTGCAACCCATTTGTAACTAATATCTTAGATAGTTGTATGGAGGCCCTGAGAGCTGAAAGGTTTATACAGGGTTACACAGCAAGAGTGGAAAGATGTGAAAGGAATGAAGGTATCCACATGGGGACATGATTTTGTAGTCTGTAAAATCAAGAGAAATGGGAGGAGTTAGCATGAGGCAGGAGGAAGGTTGGCCAGCCTAGGCCCATTCATAAAATGGAGGTCCCAAAAGGAACTCACCAATAGGAGAAAGGGGTCAACCTTGCACAGGGATATTCCAGGTAATAAGATAATAGGTATAGTTGGATTATCCAGGACAAAGAGGTCCCAGGTCCTGATGGAAGTTCCAGGATGATAAAACAGCTTAAGTATGGTTTTGAAGTCCAGAAAACCAGGAATAGAACTAGAGAGAAATGAAGATTGGCCAGTCTGAGTATTTTCCAGGAGGAACTCACTAATAGGAGAAAGAGGCAGGCCTGGTAAAAGAATGATCCAGGGCAACATGGCCCCAGGGATTGTTGGATATTCCAGTACAAGAAGGCCCCAGGATGAGACAGCAGCTAAGGCATGTTTTTGAAATCCAAAAATGCAATGGATACCTGATCTCTCTTTAGATAAGTAGCTAGTAGTGTGTTCCAAAGGGCAAAATTGTAGCCAAGCTTAACAAGAGAAGGAAGAAGATTTGGGTTATAGGAAGTAGCAAGAATGTAAACAGTACCCCCTCCAATAGACTAGAGCTGTATCTGTATGGCAAGTGGAAGTCCATGGTATTCTCATCGTAATTTGGGCCCTAATAAAGTGAGTTTTGCCTGGAACATTCAGCTAAAGACTGCAATAACTTGGACATGTCTTCTGTGGAGATGACAAGTTGTAGCTTGGGTAAGCAAGAAGCTTACTCTGATAATTATCAGTGGGAACCTTGGCATTCACCAACAGGCTACACCTTAAAGAATAGATAAAATGAACAGCTTTTCAGGGTCAGTACCCACAGGGGAAGAGAAAGTAATGAGCCAACTCAGGTTATTCACTTTGAAAGGTTATAACCTTGGGTGGAGAATTCTGAGAGAAACTTAAAAAATGATGCAAAGAATTAGGATTATTTTAGGGAAAGAGAAACCAATTCAACTGGGAACTCTTTGATACAGATTGAGTTTGGGCAAGTGACTTCACCTGCATAAACCTCAGTTTTTTAATTTTAAAGTGACAAATGTAGTCTCAATTTCTCAGGTCTTTGGCAGCTTTCTAAATTTTCAGTCCTATGGTATGAGATTGGAAAAGCATATGAAGCTGTACCTAGCACTAGAAACCAAAGCAAGGGTCAAGAATGATATTTTTTTCAGAGTTAATGATAGGATTTTTTTAAAAAAAAATGAGTAGGAAAAGATTGGGGAAAGTGGTCTGTTCATGTACTAAGAAAATGCAAGCGAACACTGAGACAGTAACTCTCCTATTGCTATAGAAAAGCATTTCACCCGGGTGAATACCTGATGAATCATCCAGGGAGTCTGTGTAAGGTCATTGTTAGATGTAATATCAGCATCAGCATCTCCATTTGCCTGGGGGTAGCGTGTGGTTGTACATTCTCACTAGGTTGGGTATCAGGAAATTTGGATATTTAGTCCTAGCTTGGGCATTATCACGCCTAATAACCTTGGACTTCTTTGGCCTTTCATTTCATTATGCTTACATTGAGGAGATTGAACCAGATAAATTTTAAAGTTCCTTCCAACTATAAAATTAGATTTTTCTATATGTACTTTTTTCTGAAATATTAGATTGCTATCTTTTAGGCTTCTGTTGGACTCTCAATGATTTTTTTTCTTGTGAGGTACCTGCATATATCCATGGTTTCATTATAATTAGCTTTATTCAGGTTTATTTAGAAATATCTGCAGTCCTGGGCATGGTGGTAGACACTAATAACTTGTAGGAGGTTAAGGCTGGCAAATCCCTTGAGCATGGAAGTTCTGAACCAAAGTGGTAGGTAATATAATGGTCCAAGTCAATCCCAAAGGACTAATCATGAAGCCTGCTGTCCACCACCAGAGAAGGAACTGATATTGTTTGAATACAGACCAAAAGATGCTATTTTCCACTTTCTTTTGCTTTCTTTTTTTAGAGTCTTCTTGTACAGAATGACTAATATGGAAATGTTTTATGTAATTTCACATGTATAGCTTGTATCATTGCTTACCATATCAGGGAGGGGGGAGAGGAGAGAAAGAGAGATAGAATTTGAAACTCAAAACTTTACACAAAAATGTTAAATGAGGTGGGCTAGGCTGATCTAGCATCCACACTAAATTTGGCATCAGTATGATGAAGCCTCAGAATCTGGGGTCTCCAGTTTGCCTAAAGAGAAATAAACTGTCCCATGTCAGAAATGGAGCAGGTCAAAGGTCCCATGTGGCTCTGTAATGGGATTTAGTTCATCGGCAGCTTTCACATATCTAGCCTGTGCAAAATGGGAAAACCAAGGATGGATAGATTGATAGACAGATAGTACAGAATCCAGGATGATTTCTCTACAGTAGTAGGAAGATTTTGGATAAGTCTCTGTAGGCCCTGCCTTACACAAATTAGAAATATGCTGCCCTTTAAATTGTTTTATATCTAAACCCCCTTCTAGAGCCTAATATTATGCTTGACAGATAGTAGATATTAATAAATTCATATTTCATTTTATGATATGATAGTAGAGGAAGGATAATAATAAAATGAAGGGCCTTGTACTCCCATGCTAAATATTTCCCTATATTTGCTGCCAAATTGCTGAAATTCACTTTTTGGGGGGTAGTGGGTTATTGAACCTGTTATTTCAATTTTCCCTGTGGAGAAAACAAGAAATTATTTGCCCATAGTCACATGAATGGTATATATAAGAGGCAGGGGAAAAATTCATTTTCTTGATTCCAAGATCAATTAGGCCATGTTACCTTTTGTGATGTGGCCTTTACCATATAGGACTGATATCGGATCTAAGGAGCAGGTTTTGATAGGATAGAAAAGGCCAGAGTCATGGGAGTATTTATCACTTTTAATGACGTATAGTATCACTAAAAGGAAAAAAAATATTCAAAAGGGAAGGAAGGCAAGCTAATTTTTTGGCTACTAAAAAATGACTGGTTCATTTCTCAAAAACTGTATAACTGAGGTCAAAGCAGCAAAAGACCAAAGGTCTTTCCTTGTAGGGTCTCTCTTACTCTCAATTACTTGGCTAGTTTCTAAGTCATTTCTTAGCTTTATATTAAATAAAACCTTCTGTATTCAATTTCTGCTAAAAAAAAAACAATCCCTTTCACTTAAAGATGAGAAAACAGAGGTCCAGAGAGGTGGACATTAGCCCCAAATATGTGCTATTGTGGTTAAAGATCAACTGCAGGCCAAAACTAGAACAGAGAAGAAATGTAACTAAATCCATAAAATTGCCTATTTATTTTTACTAGTTTATTCAGTATCTTAGACCCTGAGTAGAGTTTCTAGTCATCGAATGCAAATTTAATATTGACTGATATTCCCAGAGGTAAAGGATTCAAACCAATAGATCCCTGGAGTGAGGGGCACAAATTTAATATGGCACCAATTATGAAATTGCCAATATCCCCACAAGATTTAGAGGTAAAAGGAACCTTAGAGATCATTTCATCCAATTCCCATTTTTTACAAATAAGAAAATTAAAGACTACCTAGGGATATGTCCTTCCAAGGTTATATGGATAGCAGTGGGTTGCAATCTAAGTATGAGGCAATTATGTGATGTCATAGCCAAAAAAATATAATGTAACTTTGACACTACATTAAGAGCCATAGCTGCTAGGAACAAGGAGGTGAGGATGTTGCTGGTCAGTCTACATCTAAAATACTGTGATCAGTTCTGAGCACTGCAGTTTAATTATGGCATTTACAAACTGGAAAGCATCCAAAAGAAAACAATAGGAATAATGATGAACCTTAAGCCCAAGGCATATGAGGATTACATTAAGGAATTGGGTGTGTTTACACTGACATAGAGAAAATCAGTAAATCAATCAAAATTAAGCACCATGCCAGATACTCTGCTAAGTACTAGAGATACAAAAGGAGACAAAAGTCAGTCCTTGCCTTCATGGAACTTACAGTTTAATGCGGGAGATAACATGCAAGTGAATATATACAAAGTAAGCTATATACAGGATATATAGGAAATACTTAATTGAGGGAAGTCACTAGAATTAAGGAGGTGAGGTGGGGTGGGGAGGGCTTCCTATAGAAGGTGGAATTTTAGTTGTGATTTTAAAAAAGCCAGAGAGGTCATTAGTCAGAGCAGAGGAGGCAGAACATTCCAGGCATGGGGAACATGTCCCCAGAGATAAGAGATGGACTGTCTTGTTCATAGAGCCCAGTGTTGTTGCGTAGAAGAGTATGGGTCAGAGAGAAAGGTGTAAGAAGACTGAGAAGGTAGGAGGGGCTAGGTTATGGAGGGCTTTTTGTACCAAACGAGCATTTTGTATTTGTTCCTGAAAGCAATAGGAAGCCACTAGAATTTATAGGGGCTGGGGAGGGATAGATGATATGTTCAGGCCTCCTTCACTTTAGTGACTGAATGAAAGAAAACTGGAGTAGGGAGATACTTGAGACAAACAGACCCACCTTTAGGCTACTGCAATAGTTTAGATGTGATGTGATAAGGGTCTATACCAGAATGGTAGCAGTATCAAAGGAGGAAAGGGGTATATTGTAGAGATGTTGCAAAAGTGAAATCAACAGACCTTGGTAACAACTTGGATATGGGGAGGGGGGTGTGGGAAATAGTGAGGAATCCAGAATGATTCTTAGGTGATAGCCAGAGGAACTAAGAAGATGGTGTTGCCTTCTACAGTAATAGGAAAGGTGGTGGTAGGGAAAGGGCTTAAGGTGAAAGATACTGTGTTCCACTTTAGATATATCGAGTTTAAGATGTCTTCTGGGTATTTAGTTTGATATGTCTGAAAGCTAATGGAGATGTAAGATTGGAGCTGAGCAGAAAGATTTGGGTAGAATAGGTAGATTTCAGAATCATAAGTAAAGATATAATAATTAAATCCATGGGAACTTATGAGATTCCCCAACTGAATAATACAGAGGAAGAAGAGAAAAGGGCCCAGGACAAAACACCAAGGGTCACCTTAAGTTAGAGGGTGTGATTGGAAGAGTATCCTGCAAAGAAGATTGACAAGGAGCTGACAGAGAGGTAGAAGATCCAGGAGAGAGTGATATGCTAAAAACATAGAGAGAGGCAAGTATCAAAAAGCAGAGTGACCAACAGTGTCAAAGGTTATAGAGAAGTCAAAGAGAATGAAGATTGAAAAAAGACCATTGGATTTAGCAACCAAGAGATCATTAGTGACTTTGGAGAGAGCAGTTTCAATGGAATGATAAGTCCTGAAGCCAGATTGTCAGGGCTTAAGAAAAGAATGAGAGGAGAGAAAGTGTGGACACCTATTGTAGATGGTCTTTTCAAGGAATTTAGCTACAAAAGATAGAAGAAATATAGGATAGTGGAGTCCAAAAGATCAAGTGACAATTTCTCAGTTTCAGCTTCCTCATCCATAAAACAGAGATAATAATAACACCTGTCTCACGAGATTGTTTTTTTTTTTTTGAATGGGGTAGACATGGACATGTCTGTAGGCAGCAGGAAATGAACTGGAAGAGGGGGAAGAGACTGAAAATAAGAGAAAGGTGAGGATGACTAAGAAGGAATGCAATATCTGTATTAAAGTATGTGGAAGGCTATAATATAAACTTTGAAGGCTGGGTTTGGGGAAATGGGCAGAAGTTGTATATATGAATATTGTGCTAAAAAAAAGGAAACATTTTTTAAACATTCAAGCTATCTAAAATTTTCATGAAGAAATACATTGAAATTCTTCAAGCAAAAACCAAATGATCAATTGCTACATATTATGTAGGGGGGATATCTTTTCAGGTAAAATTTGGATGCAATGTCTACTCAGATCTTATCAAGTCTGAAATTCTCTGGTTTTATAAACAGCAGATTTGAACCATGAATCTTGACTCCAAATCTTTATCCAGAACTTTATCCTGTATCAGCATACCTTTATACCTGATGGCAAATTTGTCTTTCTTATTCTTTTATCCAAATGTTTTGGAGAAAAAAATTTGACTTTAAATCAGATCTGAGTTTGAGTCCCAATTCAGACATTATATATATATATGTGTGTGTGTGTGTGTGTGTGTGTGTGTGTGTGTATGTATGTATTATGAGTAATTGCATCACTTTTGTAAGCTTCTATACATCAACTGCAAAATGGGGATAATATATGAGCTACCTACCTAACAGAGTTGTTCTGGTGAAAGAGCTTTCGCAATCTATAATGTAATATGTACATGACAGCAATGATAATGGCATAGGCATTTTGTTTAGACACAAATTTTGTATGTATGTGCGTGTGTGTGTATGATCATAAAGGTGATTAAGAGAGATAAGAATTTCTATTCCAGGGATAGATAGCCTAATAATAACTTGTATTTCTATAGTGCTTTACATCTAGCCAAGAATTTTACATGCCTTATCTCTTGATCATCACAACAAACCTGTGAGTTAGGTACTATTATTATTCTCATATTATAGATGAGGAAACTGAGACTGAATAAGGTTAAGGGACTTGCAACTTATAGCCAGTATGCTATAAGTAAGATTTGAACTTGTCTTCCTGACTCTAACACCAGTGCTCTAAATACAGTGCTATCCATCTTCTCCTGTAACAGTAACAGTTCACATTTATATAACACTTTAAGGTTTGAAGAGTGCATTGCATGCTATCGTGTGTCCTCAGCACAATCTCGTGGGACAGGTGTTATTATTATCTCTGTTTTATGGATGAGGAAACTGAAACTGAGAAATTGTCAAGAACTGTAGCCATGATATTTTCACTGTCAATAGTCAATATTTATTAATTGTCTACTATCTACCAGGCACTGTGCTAAATGCTAGGGATATGAAATAATGAAAAATCGAATAAAAAATGAAGAAAAAAAGAAGCATGATAACTATATACAAGTAAGATATATACATGTGTATGTGTGTGGATATGTAAATATATATACATATGTATGCAATAGATACATCTATATTCATCCATAAAATAGGTAATAACCAACATAGAGAAGACATTGGCACTAAAGGGAAATGGAAAGGCTTTTCACAAAAGGTGAGATTTTAACTGGAATTTTAAAGAAACCAGGGAAATCAGGAAATGGAAATAGGGGGAAAGAGAATTCTAGGCATTGGGGAGAGCTAGTAAAAATACCCAAAGTGCCCTGTGCATTTTAGGGCAAATCTAATGGGCGCCAGTTGGAAATTTTGCCATGGCAGAGTGGGATGAGTTCTGCATTGTAAATCTTGAGGGAGAATTCAAATCTAGTCTCAGACACTTATTAATTATAGAACCTTGGCCAAGTCATTGAAGGTTCCTCTCTAAAATGGATAATGCCATTGATGGTTGTTGTCCCTCGTTCTTCAAGAGGACCAAAATGACATCATTATGTGAGAGTCAAGTTACAGTGTGTCCGACTATGGCTGATCAGACCAACATGAGCTCGGGATATTCTCTTACATACTGGACACAAATAATCCATGGGAACATTTGGTGATACTACTGAACTATCTACCACAAAGAGCTATTTTCAAAAATGTCCTTTGTGAGCCTTCAATTGCTGTTAAAAAAAAAGTTTGCTGTCATTATTGTTTCTGTATGGAATGCAGATGACCTCCTAATGTCCTTCCAACTCTAAATCCCATCATGGGCAGGGAAGCATGGCTCCATCATTTGGCAAGGATTACAGAGCAACCCAGTTAGGAGACACATAGGGCCTCCCCACTAGAGGTTGAGGGAAAACTTCGAGAGACAGAGAGCTGAGGTTTGACTTTATCTGGGGCCAAAGTCTGTAAAGCTCTGGCACTTTTCTACCTACTTTGTTTTGCGTCCTGTGTTTGTAGGAGACCAAGCTCCCACCCCTTCTGCACCACCATCTGTCCCACAGCTGTTGTGGGAATGAGGGAGCATAAGTGACAGTAGCCTCTTATGAACTGTGGAGCTGACTGAGTTTGGCTAGGCACAGTTGTGGCAAGAGAATGGCCATAATGTAGTTGTTTCTACATTACCTATGTGCAAAAAAGAAAGAAAGAAAAAAAGCAAACAAAATCACCTCATCTGGGAAATTGGGCTTATAATGGGAATGTCATTATGCTGAACGGCAGTAGTGAAAAAGAACCAATATAATAACCCATTCATTACAGGAAAATATACATAGCAAAGTGAAGGCTAACAGTGTACTGAGGTTCACCTGCATTTATGCATTGCTTAATAGAAAACAATATGCCCCCAACTAATATAGCTGCAGAATATTTGCCGTTAACACAGGTAGTGACCAGAAGCTGAAGAAATGATTGCAATTTAGCCACAATGTTTTATAAAGATTCCAGGGGACTCCAATTGGTCTTATGTTTTCTCTATTATTTTGCATTGCTATGCATACATTGCATCATCAATGCTGCAATTGCATTAACCCCTGGGCATTTTCTGTACCCTGGACACCTGATGCTAAATAGAACAAATATGGTCCACATTAGGACTAAGAAGCAGAATTTTCTGACTTTAGGCTTTCTGTGCTATGTCCCTTCTGTCATCATAGTGATTTGTGACCACTGAGCATTCTAAGCTTTTTCCACATAAGGAAGGGGCGAAAAGCACATCTGCATTTCATTGTTTCACTCATTAAAGCCCAGCAGAAAGATATGTGAATCATGAGCCCAACAAAAGGAGATGATCATAAGCCCCCTGCCCCTTGCACCTTCTTCACTCACTCTGAACTGTGAAATAGTGGGAAGAACACTGGAATTAGAGGAAAAAAACTTGTGTTCAGATCACAATATTGCCCCTACTCATTACTCCCTAACAAATACTACTTTTGATGCTGTGACACTGGCCTCTTGGATGTTCCACCAACAAGACACCCCATCTATGGACTCCCAGCATTTTCTCTGGCTGTCCCCCTTGCCTGGAATGCTCTCCCTCCTCCACTCCACCTACTGACCTCCCAAGTTTCTTTTTGTTTCTTTGTTTTTTTTTAATTTTTTTAATCAAATGCTTTATTAATTTCTAGTTTGCATCATTAATTTCCACAAGATTTTGAGTTACAAATTTTCTCCCCATTTTTCCCCTACCTACCGCCCCAAAATACTGATCCAACTGGATATGCCCTCCTTCAATCTGCTCTCAACCATATCTTCTCCCATTCCCCATCCAAGTTTCCAGTAAGGCATCGTGGTTCTCTCTGCCCCAGTGCCTGAATATCTTATTTCCCAGTTACATGTAAAGTAATATTGATGAGTATATATATATATATATTTTATTAAACATTGGATTTTAAAACTTTGAATTCCAGATTCATTCCCTTACTCTTTTGTCACCCACCCTTACTGGGAAGATAAGCAATTCAATATAGGTTGTACATGTGTAGCTATGCAAAACATTTCCATAGTAGATATATTGTGAAAGACTGACTATATTTCCTTCCCTCCTATCCCACCTCCCACTTGTTCTATTCTCTACTTTGATCCTGTCCCTTTTCAAAAGTAGGTGCTTTTAATTTCCCTCCAAACTACCCTCCCTTTCATCACCCCCCTCTCATCCCCTTCCCCCTTACTCTCCTGTAGGGTGAGATACCCTATTTAGTATGTATGTCATTCCTTCTCTAAGCTAAATTCAATGATAATAAGGTTGACCCATTCCCTTTTGCCTTCCTATTCTTCCACTCCATTGTAACCATTTGCCCTTACCTCTTCTATATGAGATATTTTACCCCATTCTGTCTTTCTCCATCTCCTCTCATTACATTCCTCTCTCACCTCTTAATTTCACCTTTTAAGTATCATCCCTTCCCATTAAATAGGTTCTGTGCCCTCTATATATGTATACCTGTACACATATATACACACATTCACATATATATTCATAGGACCATATACCCTCCAATATATATAGATATAGATATAGATATAGATATGTATGTATAATTTCTGTTCCCTTCAATTATTCTCATACTGAGAAAAGTTTCATAAGTTACAATTATTATTTTTCCATGTAAGAATGTAAATAGTTCAACTCTGATAAGTTCCTTATGATTTCTTTTCCCTTTTTACCTTCTCAAGCTTCTCTTGCTTCTTGTATCTGAATGTCAAATTTTCTATTCAACTCTGGAGTTTTAATCAAGAATGCTTGAAAGTCTTCTATTCCACTGAATGACCATATTTTTCCCTTAAACATATTACTCAGTTTTTCTGTGTAGGTGATTCTTGGTTTTAATCCCAGCCCCTTTGCTGTCTGGAATATCATATTCCAAGCCCTTCAGTCCCTCAGTGTAGAAGCTGCCAGATCCTGTGTTTTCCTGATTTTGTTTCCACAATATTAAATTTTTTTTTTCTTCCTGGCTGCTTGTAATATTTTCTCCTTGACCTGGGAATTCCAGATCCTGGCTATAATATTCCTAGAAATTTTCTTTTGGGGATCTTTTTCAGGAGGTGATTAGTGGATTTTTTCAACTTCTATTTTGCCCTCTGGTTCTCAAACATCAGGGCAATTTCCCTTGAGAATTTCTTGAAGGATGATTCCTAGGTATGTTTTTTTATCATGGCTTTCAGGTAGTCCAATAATTTTTGAATTATCTCTCCTGGATCTATTTTCCAGGTCAGTGATTTTCCCAATGAGATATTTCACATTGCCTTCTATTTTTTTCATTTGTTTGGATCTGTTTAATAGTATCATGATTTCTCATAAAGTCACTAGCTTCCATTTCCTCCACTCTAATTCTGAAGGAATCATTATCTTCAGTGAGCTTTGGAGATTATTTTTCCATTTGGCAAATTTGGCTTTTTTAAGGCATTCTTCTCCTCATTGCCTGTTTGAGCCTGTCTTTGCCATTTGAGTTAGTCTATTTTTTAAAGTGTTATTTTCTTCATTCAGGATTTTGACTGTCATTTCATAATTTTCTTGCACCATTGTACTTTCCCTTTCCAATTTTTCCTCCACTTCTCTTATTTTGTTTTCAAAATCCTTCTTAAAGTCCTCTAAGGCCTGTAACCAGCTCGTATTTTTCTTGGAAGCTTTTGGTGCAGGAGTTCTGACTTCACTGTCTTCCTCCTGTTCCATGCTTTGATCCTTTTTGTGCCCAAAATAAGAGTGTAAAGTTGGATTGCTCTGCTTTGTTTGCTTCCTTTGCCTGCTCATGGTGCCACTCAATTACTTGACTTTTGGGCTTTTTGCCACAATAGAACTCTGCCACCAGACAGGGGAGCTTCGTCCCAAACACTGGGGTTTTCTCAGCTATGGAATGTATTAGTTGGGTGCCCTCTCTGAAGCTTCTACATGCTCTAGCAAACTGGTCACACTTCCCAGGACCTCACCCTAGAAAGTAATCCAGATCCAAGCAGGTTAAAGCAAGAGCGATTACCTAACCGACTGGTTGCTTGGTCCCTCTACAATCTGCAGGCTAGGAGCTGAAGCTGCCACATGATGGTGCTGCAGGGCCATGGTGCCTCAGTGGCTTCTTGCCCCAGGGGCAAAGCCTGACCACACTCCCAACTACTGGATTCCAAAGTCCACACTGCACTGACTTCTTACTCAGTCCTTAGCATCTATGTGATGATAATTCTGGAAACCATCACAGCTGCTGGTGATCTGAAGTCCCTCCAGCTACCTGCTGGTTAGTCTGCCCTGAGGCTAAAACCTCAGGCTCTGGGGGGCTGGGCTTGGCTCCCAGAGTGCTGGGCTGGCCGCTTCCTGCCAGCCCACTGGGCTGTCCTGAGTGGGAGGGTAGCTTCTCTGTGTCATTTTGTGGGTTCTGTAGCTGCAAAGTTTGTTCAGAGTCACCTTTTACATGAATTGGAGGTGGTAGGAGCCTGAGCCCTGCAGAAGTCTTGTTTCTACTCTGCCATCTTGACTCCACCCCCTCCTTAGCTTCTTTTAAGTTCCAACTAAAATCCCATCTTCTATTGGAAACCTTGCCCAACCTCATTTAATTTTAGTGCCTTTCTTCTGTTAATTATTTCTTATTTAGAGTGTTAATAGCTTGCTCTTATATATTTGGTTTCATGTTGCCTCTCCTCATTAGATTATGTGGTCTTTGAAGACAGGGATTGACTCTTGTCTCCTTTTATATCCCCAGGGCTTAGCACAATCCTTGACACACAGTATGAAATTAATAAATGTTTATTGATTGGTTCACTTAACTTCTCTAGGTTGTTGTTGTCATTCAGTCATTTCTGTTGTTTCTGACCCTTTTGAGTTTTTCTTGGGAAAAATACTGTAATGGTTTGCCATTAAAATGTGGAAAACAGGGTAAAGTGATTTGTACAGGGCCACACAACAAGAAAATATCTGAGGATGAATTTAAATTTAGGTCTTCTTAACTCCAGATCCAAATCCCTATCCTCTGCACCACTTGACTTTTCAAATCTATAGATTAAGTAAATTGAACTAGAAGACCTCAAGGTTCTTCTTTGTTCTAAGTCTATGATATACCAAATGATTTTGTCTGGACATATTGCCATGAACAAGTCTTCAGGTCAATTTAGATATCAAGCTGTTTTGTTTTTTCCAAAATCAATCACTCAACTCTTTTCCCTTTTATATCCTATAGGTTCTGAGCATTATATCCTCCTGGGTTCAGAAGAGTAGAGAAATCCCCTAGGTCTTTCTTATTCATTCTGCCTTTCAGTCAGGCAATAAGCAGGCTAAAGGGAAGAATCTCTGGCCCAATACTAGTATCTTCATGGTCATCAACAAAGGGTAATTTTACTTGATTTTAATTGAATTCATAACCATTCTCCTATAGGGAATGATATAGCATACGACTACATGAATGCTAGAATCACTAACCATACAAAGTTATTAGCACTTCTTGCCCCATGCTCTCTGTCACTGCCTTATTCTATGCAGGGCATTGCCCTACCCATAAAAATCCTGGAAGGTCTAAGAATCACTAGAGTATCAACATAGGAATACCTAGAATATTTCTAGTCTATTTCTCTCATTTTCTGTTTGAGGAAACTGATTCCCAGAGAGGAGCCACTTGCCTAAAATTAATTTGTTAATGACAGAAGTGATTCTTTCCCCTAACCTCAACAGGTTGTCCTGTTTTGACTGCTCATTTCAGAAGACTCATTCCAATCCACTCTCTCCACAGTGAAATCCATTGGGCTATATATTTATTACATCTTCTTGTTTCCATAAATGTGACATTTCAAGTGGATTCCTTCAATTGATATTCCTTTTGAATATGCCTTTATAGAACCAAAAATAAGATGTAGCAGTTTTGACGCCAGTTCTCAGATTGTACTGTAAGCCAGCTATTTTTCCCACACATTGAGACTGCTAATGGGAAATTAAAAGCAGCAAAACAACAGCTGGAATCCCACATCTGACACCATTTATATTGAATGCTGAGTAGTTCACACATGAAGTTGTTCCCCTGCAATCATCAGACTTGCATATTTTGCTTCACTCTTCAGGCGATTCTACCCCTTTTGCAAATGTATTTTCTCTTTGTTTAACTGAACTGAAGATGCTGACAATTGTTCTAGTCTCTTCCCAAAGTCCAGTTTCAGAATATTGTGTAATATAATTTAGAGTTGAAACTTTCCTGAGTGATCACATAGTCCAAAGCACTTTTTCTTTTAAATAGAAGAGGATATGGAGACCCAGAGAGGGAACTTGCCCAAGGTCATGCAGATTATAAATTGCAGAAGCAAGATTCAAACCTCTGTCCTTTGATCCTCGGATTTGTGGCTCATTTCACTTTCGTAATGTCTTATGGGTTTAGGAAGCAGGCAAAATTCTCTATCATTCAACACAAAACTGTTCAAGTGTGTTCAGGTCAAAGAGTTATAAAGAACAGGTATTGGAAATGTTTCTGCTTTTGCTCCCCAGTGGTTGCCATCCTATACCTTATCAACAAGTTGTTTTTTTTGTGTTGGTTTGATTTATGTGGAAGCAGGAAAAATTCCCCAACAAGAGGAAATTTAGACTCCTTGCATCTTGGTACCCATTTTCTCCCTCCCCACACCCCGACTTCCTCCCTGTGAGGAGGAGAAAAAAAAGCATACTGATTTTCACTTACATGAAATGTGTTATTGAGATTCTTGCATAGGAATCCTTCTCAACCCCTTTCATCTCCAATAAAGTGAATATTCTGAAGGAGTGAATTCAAATGTAAAGAAAAAAAATTGTAAAAAATCAACATGGAGGGTGAGTGGAGTTGGTGAGAAAATATAATGCATAATTGGTAATTTTTGAAGACATATCAGAAGATATATACTAAACTACCTTTGAACCTGGTAAAAGAAAATATATCAGGAAATAAAACAGTAGCAGACTGAAAGGTTGTAGGGGAGGGCAGGGTTGGTATATTTTTCTCTGACCTTTACTCTTCATAGTATATTTACACAGGACAGTTTTGTGGATCAACAAAAAGTTCTCTCTCTCTCTCTCTCTCTCTCTCTCTCTCTCTCTCTCTCTCTCTCTCTCTCTCTCTCCCTCTGTCTCTGTCTCTGTTTCTCTGTCTCTCTCTGTCTCTGTCTCTGTCTCTGTCTCTGTCGCTGTCTCTCTGTCTCTCTCTGTCTCTCTGTCTCTCTCTCTGTCTCTGTCTCTGTCTCTCTCTCTCTGTCTCTCTCCCTCTGTCTGCCTCTGTCTCTCTGTCTCTGTCGCTCTCTCTGTCTCTCTCTGTCTCTCTCTCTGTCTCTGTCTCTCTGTCTCTGTTGCTGTTTCTCTGTCTCTCTGTCTCTCTCTCTGTGTCTCTCTCTCTCTCTGTCTCTCTCTCTCTCTGTCTCTGTCTCTCTCTCTCTCTGTCTCTGT
>NW_027186457.1:1927297-2051224 GCF_028583685.1 Petaurus breviceps papuanus | reverse complement strand
TCTCTCTGTCTCTCTGTCTCTCTCTGTCTCTCTCTGTCTCTGTCTCTCTCTCTGTCTCTGTCTCTGTCTCTCTCTCTGTCTCTCTCTCTCTCTGTCTCTCTCCCTCTCCTTCCCTTCCTCCCCATCCCTCTATTTTTTTTTCTGAAAACCTGAAGTAGCTAACTAGCCTTTTGGAAATGATTCTGGGCCGAGAGTCAGGAAGACATTAGTCCAAATCTTGCACTTAATATATATCTGACAAATCATTTAACCTCTCTCAGTATCAGCTAACTCATCTATAAAATGAAAGGGTCCAGACTGGATGACATTAAGGTTTCTTCTTGCTCTAAATCCATAATCCAAATGAGATATTGTCTCCAGAAAAAAAAAAAAAGGTTCAGTTTTCTAGGGAAATTTCCTGTAATCTCCAATAAATTATGTAATAACAACAGTACCAAATTCAGACATCATTCTTTTGTTTGATATAGGTCTTTTGCCTTAGGGTACATAATATACTTTTACATAATTATAACGTCTTATTCTTTTGCATTAAATTATATTTGTAATGAGTGCCAAATTCTTTTAAAACATTTCTACTGCACTAGGCATTCTCATTTCCCTTCATTGCTATTCTGTGAACATGATTCCAGTTTAGTAAGCTATCTTTAATTATTTTTGATACATCTATATTTTGAAACTGCCACATAAATAAAAGCCAGTTATAAAGGATAGAGTAATAGACATAGAATCAGAAGGCCCTTATTCAAAGCATTTTGGCCTGGAAATTCCCACTAAAGTTTGTATTCCATTGGCAAAACCTTCAAGAAAACAGGTCACTGTTTCTTCATGACTAGGTATCAGAGTAGAACATTATTGGGAAAATGAGTGAGATAGATATTTACAGAAATTTTTTTCATAGAATCACTATTGTATAGACACTAAATATAGACACATGGCTACTAAGGAAAGAAAAGACAAATCAGACAAAAGATGAAAACCATATAACTTGAGCTTGAGTGGAAAAAGCCTTATCACTAGCCTATGATAATTTCTTTTTTTCATTTTGTCCAATGAAGCTCCCCAATCTTTTACGGAAGTGAGTAGGGTTGTGATTTTTGTTGGTGAAGGAAATGCTCAGACAGATGAAATCACAGATCCGGAAAGTTGTTATCTTGCCTCCAAAATATTCAGCCCCCTCAGTTTGCATTAAGTATTCTTACTCATGTCATTACAATACATAGAACACTGCTTATTCTCCGGATTACCTATATTTGTGTTTCATGTGTCTTGTTGGTGTAGCTCACTTTTATTTTCTTCATTCTTTTCTTAATTAAAATGTTAACATAAAACATAGACCAGTCAATTTAAATCTAAAAAGCAGTCAGAACAGTTATTTGTTGTCATGTAACTCAAACAACCACTTGATTAATTGATTTAAAAAAACTGTTCAGTCAATTGTAGAAGTATTGTGTAGACAAGCTTATGCATACTAATTTAATGAGATATCGATCAACTAACTTGCTTAAACATTTGCAAGAAGCCCGCAACTAGTAAAACTGTATTTTTCAGAAGTGAGACTGAATTTTCAGTATAAGGAATATCCCCCATTCCCAAATTTGATCACTATAATAAATACTTATGAATACATTCCCCTTTGTTAGAGACTCTATCACGAGGGTCTGAGGATTGTCTCATTCTCCCAATTTCTATACTTTATCCAGGAAATCTGTAACAATATATTCATAGTAGATGCTAGAATATTGAAGTTCACTTCCACTTGTAAGCATGATGTTCACAATATTAAAGATCAAATTATAAAATGAGAAATCAAAGGTCCAGGGGAAAAAAAAAACAATAACCTCCAAATACTTAAAACCAGATTTTTACTGGAGCCGGCTCAAACCGGCTCACAAGAGCTGATTGTTAAATTTTCAAAATGAATATTTACACCTTAGAAATCAGAAATTGCTACAAATTAGGACTTGATTTGTTGGTCTGTTGATTGCTTAGATTTATTAAATAATATAGAAAATTTTAATAATGAAAATTAAACTTAAAGGTAATTCATGTACACCCCCCCCCACACACACACACACACATTTTTTTCCCCTTCCAGAGCAGGTTGTTAAACATTTATTAGCACATACCCACTTACATCCTTTAATATAAGAGTTCTGATATGGAGCTTCTCCCATAAGTCTTCATACTCTTCCTGGCCTATTCAAAAAGGAGGAGACATATAAATGGTAATCGTTTTTGTCTCTTTCCTCCTATTGCTAATTTCTATATAGGACTGTCATGGAATCCTCAGATTCTCACATAGATTAGAGAAAATAAAATTCTTCATTTTTTCACCTCTCTCCACCTTGAACAAAATTAGTTATCTTTAATCCATCTTTTCTCTGTTGGCTCTCTCTCTCCCTCTCTATAGGGGAATTATTGACAATTGTATGATCTCTACTCTGTTATCAACCCCACCCATCTCCCTGCATAATAGTTGGGATTATACTTTATTATTCCAAATGACCTCAATAAGAGAGAAGGCTAGAGTTGATAATGCACAGGGCTCCAAGTTAGAAAACTTTTGTTTACTTTCAGTTTTACCACGTATTTACTGTTAAATCCTGTGAGAATAAAATCCTTATATGTTGTGTGGATAGTGGATTCAATCAATTAATTAGGATTGATTAAAGTGTCTACTATGTGCAAGGCACCATGGTAGAATCCCAGAGTTCAAACTGGAATGAATCTTGAAAACACATGGAGTAAATGAATCACCTTTTTTAAAAATTTCAAAATGTTATACAGATATGAAACATTTTTATTATTTTCTATAATGCAAAAATAAATGTCAAATGTTACCATGTTTATAATCATATTTTATAATTTAATTTACAATTTACTATGTGTTTAAAGTGATTTAGCCTAAAAAAGTAAAAATCAGCTTTAAAAAAATTAATACCAATTGTTTCATGTCATGTGAATAAAACAGCTTTTTTTTTTTTAACCTGAAAATACAACTAGTAGTTAGGTGGCACAATAGATAGAGCATTGGGCCTGAAGTCAGGAAGACTAGTCTTATTGAGTTCAAATCTGGTCTGAGACACTAGTCGTGTGACACTAAGCAAGTCACTTAATCTTATTTGCCTCAGTTTCTTCATCTGTATAATGAACTGAGGAAGGAAATGGCAACCACTTCTGTATGTTTGCCAAGAAAAGAAAACCTCAAATGGGGTTATGGAGAGTTAGAAACTACTGAAAAATGACTGAACAATAAAATGCAAAGCTCTTCCCCTCTAGAAATTTGTAATCTAAGATGATGATGGCTATGATAATAGTAATTGACTTTTATGGAATGCTTTAAGGTTTGCAAAATACTTGACATACATTATTTCATTGTGATGGAAATGCTACAGTTATTATTGCTTTCATGCTGAATGAAGATGAGGAGACTCAGGTTCCCAGCATTTGTGGCCTGCCCAGGATTGCACAGATATCACGTCTCAGAGGCAAAATTCAAAACCAGGTCTTCCTGCCCCAAAGACCAGCACTCTATGCATCACCCAAAACGGAATCTCAGCTACACTCATGCAGACCAACTTCTTAAGATAAATAAACACTAAATTAATGTGCATATCAAACAAATGAGTGAAACAAGCATCTCCCAGTGGGCACTAGCAAAATGATGAATGCATTTACTTTGGCAGTAACTGGAATAGATTAATGACAAACTTAAGCACCAGACATCTGCCCCCAATCAGGAGAGTCGGGTGTGAAAATGTGCTCCACACAGCCCACAATCTGGAGTAACACAGTCAAAGAATTTATAGAGTATTACAATATAGAAGCAGTTCAAGAGGAATAATGTAAAGCAGAGGGTGTAATGAAGGCTAAGTTCTAATGCTCTGTAATGGGAATGCAAATTTGGAAGATCTTCCCTGCCCCTAGGCTAAAGTGCACCAGAAGCCTGGGGAGGGAGGCTTGTTTTTCAGTAGATACTTTTTGATTGGCCAGTGGGTCAATAAGGTTGTTACATTCTCTGAGCCAGGAGAAGGCTATATAAGCCCTGATGTGTAGCTTTGTTTTGGGACTCACTTTGAGAAGTGTTCTGTGATTTGATCTGAATTCTGGGAAGCCGTTGTTGAGAGTCCCCCGGCTTTGAAAAACCCAGATGTGGAAACCCAGATGTTGACTGGGTATGGATGTAATGGTTGAACAGTTTGGAAAGCTGTCTACTTGATCTGTTAATGTCTTGATAATTCTGTCTGTATATTTTGAAGTTTGGGGTGCTGACCTTTTTCCCCTGAACAAGGTAAACGATATATGTCTGACTGATTAAAGTAAGCTTGTTAACCCATTTTGAGTTGCTTTCTTTTAACAAAGCAGATCCAAGAACCTGTGGTAGCTGCAAACCCTGAGGATGCTTGGGGTGCTTGCTGCTACATGCTCTATCAACAAACATTTGCTAAGCACCTACTATGTTTCAGACACTGTTCTAGGTGCTGCAAATACAAAGTAAGAAACAAAGCTGTTTTCCTCAATGCCCTTAGAGACAACATATATGATGTTGGTAGATGCATTGATTAATACCTTGATCCAACAACTGAGAAAGGAATCGAGTTAACTTATTTTTTTTGGAAGGGGAAGTTCAGGGCGCAAGGTCACACGGCTAGGTTTTTTTTTTTTTGGGGGGGGGGGGTGTATTAAGTGTCTGAGGTAGGATTTGAATTCAGGTCCTCCTGATTCCAGGGCCATTGCTCTATTCACTGTACCACCTGGCCACCAAGTTAACTTATTCTTTAGATAGGATCAAGCCTAGGAGGAGTTTCTACAAATGAAGTCAGCACAGACTATGAGAAAGAGGTGGGATTTAAGTAGCCAATAGACTCAGAAGGCAGCCTGGTATTTTTGGTGGAAAGAACGCTGTATTTATAAGAATTTTTAAGAAGTCAGGTTTTTGTGATTGAATCATGCACTTGCCACTTAATTTTGTGTCTTTGGTTAAAGCACTTGATTTGCTAGGCTTCGGCTTCTTCCTGTGATTTTTAAAGTCCTTCCTAGCTTTAAATATTTGATATTATGAATAATAACTAGGTGATGCAGTGAATAGAGTGCCAGCCCTGTGTAGCAGCAAGCACCCCAAGCACGTCCTCAGGGTTTGCTGCCCATACAGGTTCTTGGATCTGCTTTGTTAAAGGAAAGCAAATCAAAATGGGTTAACAAGCTTACTTTAATCAGTCAGACATATATAATTTACCTTGTTCAGGGGAAAAGTCGGCACCCCGAACTTCAAAGTATACAGGCAGAATTATCAAGACATTAACAGATCAAGTAGACAGATTTCCAAACTGTCCAACCATTACATCCATACCAAATCAGCATCTGGGTTTTTCAAAGCCGGGAGACTCTCAACAACAGCTTCCCAGACTTCAGATCAAATCACAGAACACTTCTCAAAGTGAGTCCCAAAACAAAGCTACACATCAGGGCTTATATAGCCTTCTCCTGGCTCAGAGAATGTAACAACCTTATTGACTCACTGGCCAATCAAGAAGTTATCTACTGAAAAACAAGCCTCCCACCCAGGCTTCAGGTGCACTATAGCCTAGGGGCAGGGAAGATCTTCCAAATTTGCATTCCCATTACACCCTGGAATCAGGAAGACCTGAGTTCAAATCTGTCCTCAGACATTTACTAATGTGACCCTAGACAAATCACTTAATCCTATTTGCCTCAGTTTTCTCATCTGTACAATGAGTGGGAGAAGGAAATGGCAAACCATTCCAGTATCTTTGCCAAGAAAACCCCAAATCAGAGTGGCTAAGTGGCTCAGTGAATAGAGCACCGGCCCTGGAGTCAGAAGGACCTGAGTTCAAATCTGGCCTCAGACACTTAACAATTACTAGCCATGTGACCTTGGACAAGTCACTTATTACCAATTGCCGTGCCCTCCCCCGTCCAAAAAAGGAAAGAAATCCCAAATGGGATTGCAGAGCTTGAGACACGACCGCAAAACCATTAAATCACAACATATGTATTTATACTTATATGAGTATGCGTTTCTGCTTATTGAATGGAAGTGCCTTGCAGATAGACATTCTTTTTTTTTCTTTGTATCCAATGTGTCTGACAAATAGTATGCCTTCCATAAATGTAAACTGATTATTTGATTCACAATCAGATTGATTGCTACATGAGCTACTTGAATTTTGGAGACTTTGGAAGACTTTCCTTTTTATCCCTTTCTCTGACATCTGTGCTTTGGGTCATAGGGATTCTGAATAAAATTATGGAAGAAGCATGAACTTTATGAATTCTGGAAATTCAAAATGTGGTATGCTTAGTTTTCTAAAAGTGAGGGGTAACATAGTAAGGATGCATTAAGCCCACTCACTTTTCATCCAAAAAGTTCAGGACCAATATGAAACTCTCAAAACCAATCAATTCAGGCCCACTAAAAGACTTTTCTCCCCATCTGATTCAATATTTTTACACCATTACTCATAATGCCACTGTCCCTCTTACTGAACTTTTTTGCATTGGGAACCAGATTCATATCTGAATGCAACTGAGAAAAACATTCTAAACTGTAGGCACTTCTTTAATTTTTTGTTGCCTCTGACCTTCCCCTGTCCTGTGGACCTCATCCAGGGCAATATCATGCAGACTGTCTTCATTTGGGCAGATTGGCATCAGAAGACCTTGTCTCAAAATCTAGCTCCGCTACTCACTCTGGGTGAATAGGGGATATACGGTATGCCAACTTGTCCTACGTTCATTCTCTTGGTCTCCTTCATCTTATCCTCATGCCACTCCATCAAGTGTCCTTTTGAGTTCTGATTCCTCTCTGTGTTCCTTTGGAATTTCTTTTAGTTGTCTCTTTTCCCAACGACAAGTTCTTCAGGACAGCCTCCCTCTACTTGACTTGGCATTGGGTCTACCCCATTGTCTTTGTTGCCACAGTGGCTGTTTCCCAGTTTCCCATTACACTTCGCCTCTGGGGGAGAGGCACACATTGTCCTTTTCTTACCACACAGGTTAGTCAGGATGGTAATTTTATATCATGCTGTGTTCAACTGCATCCCAGTCTCCATGCCTGAAGCAATGAAACATGAAACATCCTATACTTAAATGCTCCCTAGCTCCGCATTTCTGTTGTTCATGGCCTCCTCTTAAAGCTGCAACAATGTCTGTTCACAAGTTAAGAATTATGGGAAATGGCATCCAGCCTCCCATGACAGAACTCCACCTTGCACGCTGTTGCACACCCATTCTCTTCCCTGTAATGTCTGTGACTCTCAGGGTGAGAGAAAGTCACCTGTAAAACAGAATAATAATGTGTTCAGTTCATGTCTAGAGTGAAAAGGCATTTCTGAATCTTTTTTATTTTATTTTCCATTATGAAAAGAAAATGGGCAGCTCTATAGTGATTTAAGCTTCAGCCCATACTCAGGGTTGCTTCAGTGATAACAGGCAGTGTGAAATCAACACCTGCTATTTTCCTTTTGAACATTTTATATAAACAACCTTAATTTCCTTGGTAAATCTGAAGGTATGACAACAATTCTGACCAGATAATTTTTTTAAATTCATGCTAAATGATTATTTCCTTTCCTTTCTTTTGTAATATTTATCTGTCTTTAATTTTTTTCCTTGTCTTTATTTTTATCTCTCTCCATTTCTTTCTATTCATTCTTTTTCCATCTCTCCCTTCCTCTTTTCCTTCTTTACTTCGTCCCTCCCTCCGTGCCTTCTTCTTTCCTCCCTCCGTGCCTTCTTCTTTCCTTCCTTCCTTCCTTCCTTCCTTCCTTCCTTCCTTCCTTCCTTCCTTCCTTCCTTCCTTCCTTCCTTCCTTCCTTCCTCCCTTCCCTCCTCCCTTCCTTCCTTCCTTCCTCCCTTCCTTCCTTCCAAGGAGGTCACCACAGTATAATAGAAATAACACGTATATCTATGGAGACCAGCATTCAGGTCTGAACTTAACCATTGACTTGTTATATGACATTCATTTTTTTTTTCTCCCTGGCCTTCAACTTCCTCAGCTTTAACTTGCATAGCTAAAATAAATGAACAGTCAATCACCAAGCATGTATTTGTTGACTACTATATGCCAAGAATTAGGAATTATGCAAGGTGCTGATAAATAATCCTTGCTTACAGAAAAATTATTTTTTAAAGAGTTTGTTTTCTAAAGTTACTTCTAGCTCCAACAAATTAGGTTTTAATACTTTCTATTTCTATCTGCCTAATTACAATAATCAATCTTAATCTCAGAGACAAGACAATGAAATTTACCTCTTTATACTTGCCAAAGAAGTGGGCATGTAAAGGGGCAAAATGTGGCATACTTTCAGATAATATTCCTTAATTAGATTTCTATTTTTACCAGGGAAACTTCAGTTCCAAGGCTGTGGAACATACTTTCAGGAAGCTATGTAAGAGGACTGTGACATAAAGAATAAAGAGCTAGAATTCCAAAAAAAAAAAATAAATTCTATAAATTAGATATAGATATAATTAACCAGTCAATAAATAGTTATTAAGTACCAGGCGCTGTGCTAAGCAGTGGAGATATAATAAGAGGTAAAAGATAGTCTCTGCCCTTGAGGGGGTTACAATCTAATGGGAAAGACAACAAACAAATAGTTATATTTAAAGCAAATTCTATACAGGATAAATAGGAAATAATTAACACAGGGAAGGGACTGGAATTTGGAAGTGTTGGGGAAGATGTCCTGTAGAAGATGAGATTTTAGTTGGGACTTAAAGAAACTCAGGAAAGTGGCAGAGACAGATTTAATACTTATATAGAGATAAAAAACCACATATAAGCATACATGCCTATGCACAACTACATGTATTCATGCACACATAGGATATGTGTATATTATACATATATGTTAACAATATATTGTATATTATACAAGGTAAAACCATGTCCATGTTCACATCTGTGCTGCCCTGGGTTATGTGTGTGTATATACACATATATATGTGTGTGCGTGCACATATATGTATATATAATATTCACACACATAAACATACATACATGCATATATACACACATATAATATATATACACCTACATATATCAGCAAATTATCATCAAGTAGATTTTGAAGAAAAACATAGTAAGCACAAAAAAAAGTTTTATTCATTTTCAATGTAAATATATTTCAAAAAGGATCCTTGAACAGCCTATAGTTAATTGATAAACCTAACTAGAATGTGTTTATCAGTTAACAATAGACAATTAAAAATGTTTCTTAAGCACTAGCTTTGTGTCAGGCACTGTGCTAAGCAATGATGATACAAAGATTAAAAAAAAAGAAAAACAAACTTTTTTATTTGATTTTAAGGAGCTTTCCAGTAAAGAAGATGACATGAGTATTTCTAGGTATATATAAAGTAGGTATAAAATTATTTGGTGGGTAGACCACTAGAAATCAGAGAAATCAGGAAAGGTCTCCTATAGAAAGCAGCACCTGAGCATGTTTCTGGGGGAGATTGAGGTTTCTAAGCAGGGAGGCTGAAGAGAGAATTCATTCTTGGCATGGGAGAGAAGTGCAAAAGCTTGGAGATATCCAATGGAATCCACCCATGAGTAGTGATGAGAAGGGCAATTTGACTATATGATATAATGCAAGAAGGGTAATTATGCATAAGACCGTAAAAAAACAAGCAAACAAAACAAAAGTAGTTCATGATAGGTTATTGAGAAGGGGCATAACAAGGTCAGGTCTAGGCTTTAAGAAAACCACTTTTACATACACATATTCTAAAGGCCCTTCAGTGTTTTCATTAGTAAAGCATCTAAAGTCCTGTTAAGCACTAACATTTCATGATTCAAAGACTTTAGGAAAACATGGAGCAACAAAGTAAGCATTGAATTCGTAGTCTTACAAATGTCCGTCCTGCCATTTTTTGTCTCTGTGATTTTTGAGCAAATCAATCAAATTCCCAAAGGCTCAATTTCCCTTGCTATATAAGAGGGTGTTGTTCTGGAAAATTTCTAAAATCTCTTCTAGCCTGCAATCTGTGATTCTGTGATGCTCTGACCTACTATATTCATTGGCCTCTGCAGTATCTAAGTCTGCATGGAGAGGAGAATACCCTATAGAGTCTCTGTGTTTTGTTTCTTTAAGTATTATTTCTTATCCTCAAGGATATAATGCAGATGCATGTCTCTGTTGCTGCCCAGGATCTAAGAAGTATATTGTTTTAATTTCAGTAAAACTATAATAAGATGCTAGGAAATGATAGACAATCGTCTATGTACTTATCCTGTGCACACGCTGTTCTCAGAAATTGATTGTCCCTCTTATCCTTCAAATATATTAGCAAAGTTGTCATTAAAATAATCTTTGAAGAAATATATCAGTTTCATCATAAAAAACATACTTCAAGAAATGTTCTTTAATCAGCATGCTCTTATCTGATGGCCCCAAATGGCATACATGTTTAGTATTCCCTCATCACTGGTGTTCCAGTGGACATGGCTTTGCATTGTAAGCATGTAATTAGGGAGCCAGTTTGGAAATCTGGCATACACTATGAAACTGGCGTATTTTCTAATTTGTGCTGTGCTCATCGAAAGACAGAGGGGAAAACGCGTCCCCTTTTGTTATGGCATTTTTGCATAGTAATCTGACAAACTTTAAATACAGCTAGCTGCAGCATGTTTCTGTGGGCTGAATTCAGCCCACACTACCAACAGTGCCCAAGTGTACAACAGGGAGAGCCTGCAAATGGAAAGAGAAATGCTTGACAAGGCTTGCTAGAAGTTGTGCGGTATAAGGAGGGACATGTTGTTGTCGTTAACTGTTATTGCTATTTTGGTGAGGAAAATTTTTTTTTAAAAAGCAAAAAATAAATGAGGAAGGCAGATTGATAGGAGTGTGTTTAGATATGGTTTAGTTGCTGTAAGACCCATGTTCTATAATTTTAAAAAATCAGCAGAAACCAAAGTACAAATTGAAATATGAGTAAAGTTCTTTCCAAGGATTGACCCACTGAAGATCATTTCCCCCTTCATAGCATGCAATAGTTAACTAGTGATCAAAAACTCTAAAAATTCTGTTTTTTTCTGTGCCTTCTATTCATAACATTAAAGATTTTAGAGCTATAGGGAAGCTTTGAGAGAAGCTGTTGTCTGAATCACTTAAGGATATCCAAACTTTTCTCCTTTCAAACCCCATGCCAATTATTGGTAATATGAGAACCTGTCACCCTCTCCAGTTACCTGAGAGTGAGGAATGGTTGCTCTGGATTCCATCATGGCACAGGGTATCATTATCAGAGATAATGTCTAGACAGGCAATTGTCCTTAGTGTGACCTACAGCTGCCTTTGGATTTTCTCCAAGTTTCACTTGGGCAGATTTTTTTTTTGGTCCAAATTTGTGATTTCCTCAATGTAGGGAGTTCCCAGTGTGGAAACTCTCACTATCAATGAAATTCAGTAACTCATTTGTAGATTACAATCTTGAAAAGTGACCTAGAACATTAACAGTTTAAAGGGCTGTACATCATGTATCAAAGGGAACATTTGAATCTAAATCTTCCTCTCTAAAAATAGTCCCCTTTTCTCTAAGTCATACTTCCTACCCCTTGTCTCTTTAGCTCAGAAATGATAATGGAGATAAAATGAGGAAATTATTTATGTCTTTTGGATCTATATCCTTAAGAAACAGAAGCCTGTTTTGATTTAGGCTTTCATATTTTAGCACAAAAAAATGGGTCAAATCTCGAATTTGAGCTTCTAAGAACTAATAGTTTAGTATAGCATTTCCTCTAATAAAATATACATACATATATATTTAGTCTTTAGGATTTTTCCCCCAAACAACCATCAATAAACACAAAAATAAACTCCAAATCAATTCTTTTAAATGAATATCATTTGCCAAGATAACCACAATTTTCATTTCCTAGGCCAATTTTTTTGTAATCCAATGATTTTTTTTTAATTTTCTTTCTTGATGATTTGTCTGTGACCAAGGTTCAGCTTTATTTAAGCACTGGGTTTCTAAGATTAAGAAGAAAAGACAAACTGTGTTCTAGGACGAATGTGGACACATGGTACAATGCAAAGAAGACCTGACTTCAAATCCTGACTGTCTTGTTGGCTAGCTGTGTGACTTTGGGCAAGTCATTTAATATCTGTCGGCTCAGTACCACCTTTGTAAAATGAAACAATTGGGGGCTACTAGGTAGAGCAGTGAATAGAGCATGGGCCCTGGAGTCAGGAGGACCTGAGTTCAAATCTGACCTCAGACACTTAACACTCACTAGCTGTATGACCTTGGGCAAGTCATTTAACCCCAATTGCCCTGTCCTCCAAAAAGGAAAAAAAAAACACAATTGTACCAGACAATCTCCAAGGCGCCTAACAGCTCTCTATCTAGGATCCTAAACAGAATGGGTGAAATATTTGCAAAAGTAGCCTTAGTTCATTCATTTTTCTTCCAAGTGTTATCTAATAAAATTTTCTGATTTAAAAATAGTTTTGAAATGTCAGTTACTCTCCTTTTGCCTGAAATCACATGCATTATTTTACCTGCTCTTTGGTTGGGATTTTTCATTTTTCTCTCCCCATCCTCTAATTCAAATTAGCTTAGTCTTTGCTTATAAACCCAGAATAGTGATGGAGCCACCTCCCTATGGCTTCATTTATATTTCCATTATTTTGGAGGGAGTTAAGGCATTAACTGAATTCTTGTTGCCATTTAGACTTTACAGGTGAAATAGCAGACACTTTATAAAACATGAGCAATTCAATTAAGTAAACTTTTATTATTTTCTATAATGTGCAAGTCACTGGAGATGCAAGGAAAAGAAAAAAAAAGACCAATCACTGCCTTTAACAATTTCCAATTCTACTCAGGGATACAACATAGAATTCAGTTCAATTCAGTAGGCATGCAATAATGCTTTTTACCACAATATACCACAATAACAAGACCTGAGTGACTGGAATTCAACCACAGATGTCCTTATAATCAGTGGAGTATATCACATAACATCATTGGTCACCTGACCAGGTCTTACCCCCTAGCCTCCTTCCTTTGGGTAACAGGGTCCTGTGGTCATCAAGTCTCTTTTGTAGGAAGACTATTTTCTATTCACTCACAATAGGCTATTGGGTCTGGGTACCACAAAAGCTAGAATCAGATCAATTGTAGAGGAGCACAAACCAGTTGCATTGGCTACTGACATTCCTATTCCCTCACCACCTACAATAAACTTAGATTCAACCTTTCCCTAGTCCCCATTCTCTTCTACAGTCCATTTTTATTAAAACTCTTCTATACTTCTTCCATTGAGGTACATGGAAAGGCCAATTAATTTAGAGTTAAAGGTGCTTATTTGAAATCTTGTCTTTGCCACTTACTAGGTTTATTATAACTTTAGGAAAATGGCTTATACCCTCTGGACTCCATTTTTTTAATTTGAAAAATGAAGGGGTCAGATTAGATGACCTCTAAGGTTCATTCTAATAACAAATCCTTTGTTTTACAAACTTAGCACCATTTTTCTCATGTTCCTTTCATCATTTTGATTCTCAAAGTAAATTAACTTTTTCTTGAAGACACCATAACTCTTGGGAACCTTCCCCATTTTAGTTGTTCATTCCCTCACACACATAGTCAGGAAGGAAGGGGGATTGACAAACTTCTTGAACAGTCCCTCTCCACCAACTACTACCCTCCCTCTTCCATAATCACCTGACAACAAAATTTCTGATCATACCAACAAGATGCTTGTTTTTGTCATTTATGGACTTCAAGATCACCCTTCCTCCCTCCCTTATATGTGTGTGTGTGTGTGTGTGTGTGTTTGCTTTTTGGAAGGCAATTGGGGTTAAGTGACTTGCCCAAGGTCACACAGCTAGTTTTTGTGTTAAGTTTCTGAGTCTGGATTTGAACTCAGGTCTTCCTGACTCCAGGGCCAGTGCTCTATTGAGTGCACCACCTAGCCTCCCCCTTCCTCCCTTATATTAAATTTAATATTGACTCACAGTCTTCTTACTCAAGTCTTTTAACTTGAACCACCTTCAAATATGTTGGTGTAAGGTAGTGGGAATTTGAAGATCTTCCCTGTCCCTTAATAGACCTAGGGGAGTTTGAAGACATTTCCTGCTTTGAAGATAAACTCTACCTCCTAATAGGCTGAATGTAGTCACATGGAGACTGTGATGGAAGGATTTTGTGGAAGGGTAGAGCAGAACCCACAGGAAGCTGGGAGTCAGCGCTAGACTAGATGACTGGGGGAGAAGACAACTAGGGAAAAGGATGCTTAGGAAAGGAGTCAGATAGGCTTATGAATAGATATTAATCTAATAATGGTTTGTGGGAAGGCTAAAGGATGCTGTGGCTCTCTGTGTTGTAACGGTTTGTTAGCTTCTTTGCTACTATGATGGAATTGTCTTACTCATTTTTGGATTTGTTTTTCTGGTATCTAAATAAATGCTTTGCTTCTGTCCTCTATATGGGGAGTTTGTTATATTTTGTGATCAAGAACCATGCCAGAATATTTATAGTCATGGCCCATGTTCATGGGCATTGTAAATATTGCATCGGCACTACAGTTGATCTTTTAGTTCTTAAATCTTCTTAAATCTTACTACCTTCCCTCCCCATTATCTTAACCTCATACAAGAGAGATCAGTCCTTACATTTCTTCAAGTAAATTTCCCCAGGTACCAGAATCCATAGTTATAGCTCTGCCCACTGTGTGTCAATGACTGTGTATTAGGTATATATATTATATACATATATATATATATATATATGTATGCGTGTGTATTAGGTTTAAAATCCACAAGGCAAGGAGAGGTAACAACCTCTTTCTTCAAAATGTTATATGTTACTCAATGAATACAAAACATGTACAGATAAATAAATAAAAAATATGTATTACGAAAATAAGAATGGCTTTCTATGGCTCAGTATTCATAAGGATTAGTGAGATTTTGGGATCTACCTCCAAAAGATCACTTTCTACTTGATTTATTATAGCTAAAACCAGAATGTATTCTAGGAAATCTTCAAAGATAGCTTATATAACACTGATATCAAGGTTTCCCAGAGATGTGAAGTATAGAGATTCCCCCAGTTCCCATATAAACACTCCAGGTAACAATGGTATCAGATAGGTGACAAATTTTATATCATCCCTTACACAACAAAAAAAGGCATAAAGAAGTCACAGGACCTCATTAACAGATATAGAAAACATATAAAAAGAGTCACAAAAGTAAAAAAAAAAGTCAGCACAATTATCCTCCCTTTCTGGTAATTACTACCACTTATCCATATGACCATAAGAACTCAAAATTCAATGCTATCAGATCATCTGGACTCACCTCAGAAGGCAAGAAGGCAATTTAAATGACAATTGCAAGCAAGGCAATACCCTCAACTTCCAGTGACTTCTACTCTCCTGTTTAGGTGTGACAGTTTCCCTCTGAGACTCAGTGCCAAATCCTCACTTCCCTCCTCCCCCACTCCCAGTTTTTTGTCTGCCATCATAGACAGACTATTGTAATAACTTTTTGGTTTGCATACTTGCATCATGACTCTTCCCATGATAATTCATCCTCCACTTAGCTGCCTCCATTATTCAATAAATTCAGTGCCTCCCTCTCAACTCTGAGATCAAATATAAAATCATTTGGGGCATAATATGGACCCCTTCAATCTTTTCAATCATCTTATTCACCTCAAGTTACAATATTCATACTCACATAGTCTACAATCCTGTGACACTGGCCTCCTTAATGTTCCTCAATAAAACATTCTGAGTCCAGAAATTTTTACTGACTGTCTCCTATGCCTGGAATGCTCCCCCTCTTCTTCTGTATTTCCTTGTTTCTTTGACTTTCTTCATGTGTTAGAGAGAGAATTCTTCTTCTTGTTGTTCTTGTCCTTGTTCTCCTCCTCCTCCTCCTTTCTTCTTCTTCTTCTTGTTCTTCTTCTTTCCTTCTTTTTTCTTTTCTTCTTCTTTCCTTCTTCTTTTGTTCTTCTTCTTTTGTTCTTCTTCTTCTTCTTTATTTTTAGCTATTATTTCTTTTTTGGAGGGGAGAAAGCAAGGCAATTGAGTTTAAGTGACTTTCCCAAGGTCACACAGCTAGTAAGTGTCGAGTATCTCAGGCCCTATTTGAACTCATCCTCCTGACTCCAGGGCCAGTGCTCTATTCACTGAACCACTTAACTGTCCCAAGACTCCCTTTCTTTAAGAATCTTTACTTACATTAGTAGATTGTCTCCAAATTATCCTGCATGTATCTTCTTTGCATACAGTTGTTTGAATTTTGTCTTCCCCATTAAAGTGTAGGCTTCTTAAGAAAAAAGACTGTCTTTTTTTCCTAGCTTAGTTCCCCAATGCTTATCAATATGCCTGGAGCATACTAGACACTTAAATATGTACATTGGCTGACCAGCCATCCCAGCTCTCTCCTAGGGAAGGGGAACTTATTTTCTCTAAATCTATTCCTATGTTGCTGGGGGTGGAGTGGGGGAAGGGTTTGAAATGTTAAAAAAATGCACCAAAACATGTACCACCTCTGGTGGTGTTAATTTTTATTTAAATTTAATTTTTATTTAATTTTTTAATTTATTTTTATTTAAAAGTAAATTGCTGTTAACTTTCATATTGCTGTATAACAGGTGACCCCTTCCTGTAGAAAGGAAAAAGTTAGTCTTCCAAAATTCAACTAATTCATTTGGAGATAGCCCCAATCAGAAATTTAATCAGGTGTCCTTTAAGCAAGTTATGAATTAGCATGCTCACCAATGGGAGAGGTATGGACAATCAAAACTTTCAAACAAAGAATCATCCTCTGATAAGGTTTTCAAATTGGTCAAGGAACTCCATGGATGAAGCTCTGATACATAGTAATTTTATTAGAGGAGAACACCAATTGAAGGTACCAGTGAAGACCTAGGAGGAGGTCTCACCTGAGGAGGGCTTTGAAGGAAATTAGAGATTCCAAGAAGCCAAGAAAAGGAGGGAGAACATTCTAGAAGTGGAAGATAGCTTATGGAAAGACTCAGACATGGAAGATGGGATTTCATGTACTAGAAATAATAAATAGGCCCACTTCATAAGAATGCAAAGTATGTAAGAAGAATAATGTGAAATCAGTCTAGAAAGATTGGTTGGATGCAGATTTCAGAAGTACAAAAATGCCAAACTGAGGAGTCTATTCTTGACCCTAGAAGCAATAAGGAGCTGCTAAAACTTCTTAAGCAGATGAGCAACATAGAATGACCTTTGCTGTAGGAATATCAATTTAGCAGCTGGGTGAAGGATGGATTAGGAAATGTTATCGTTAGAAGAGTAGGGGATAGTGGGAACATCAGGCATATATTGTCTGATCCACCATAGCTCCGAAGGACTCATGATATAACATAGTACCCACTTGCAGATAAAGAACTGATGACCTCAGAGTCCAGGTTGAAACATTTATTTACTTACTTATTTATTTATTTTTCTTCTTGTTATTGTTTTTTTTTTTCAGGACTTGGCTAATGCAAAATTATGTTTTGCATGACTTCACATATATAATGGGTTTCATATTTCTTGCCTTCTCAATGAATGGGAAAAGGATGGAGGGAAGGAGACAATTTGGAACTGAAAATGGAGATAATTTTTTTAAAGGAATATATTGTCATCTTACCAGCCAGCAACGATGAGGGCCCAAAATAAAATGGTAGTTTGGGGAGTGAAGAGAAGGGGAATGATGCAGAAGATGTTGTAGTGATATAATCAACAAAAGTCAGGTCATGATTATATGAGGGGGAAGAAATAGAGGGATGAATTAAAGATGGCTACAAGGTTATGATCCAAGTTCTTGGAGGATAGATGTGCCCTAACAGAGATAAGCAGAATCAAATTTCAAAACAAGCAAAATAAAAGAACAGTAAATAAGCATGATTTTTTTAAAGACTATGCAGTGTTTTATTCTCAGTCTTGGTGTATGTGCTGCTATTTTTCTGTCTCTTGTTCTTTTGTTAAAATGGATGGGTCTTTGTGTATGTTAGTAAGGGAAGGCTACTTGGAAATAAAGGTGATATTAAATATTTCAATAATTTTAAAAGAAATAACACTAAGCAAAAAATAAATCAATTTATTGATATTTCTAGAATAAAATAATGGTATTCAATGTCAAAAGACAGAATGATTTTTTTAATCCATGATGAGGAATCATAGAAGATGTAAGGTTCCAGGGATTAATGGAGTTTTTAAAGAGTAGGGAGAAGGGAAGAAGGAAAAATTAAATTAATGTTCCCATGAATTGAAACCAGTATCTCCTTTAAGTCAATTAAGATTTTTGTGTGCATTAGGGGTGGGGTGGGGCTACCACATAGTGTAGTCACTTGAGTGGATAGGGGGGAAACTAAAGCTGGAGTAGAAGAGTTCATGTACTCCCATCCAGCCAAGACTTGAAAGGAGATAAAGAAATTACTTTTGCCTTTTGATAATCATGGGAAGAGCATGGCAAAGCAAGATAAGTCAAGTGGAGAAGAATCACCAACGTGGAGGAAGACAGGGAAGAGGAAGGTAATAAGCATTTATAAAGTACCTACTCAGTGTCAGAAACTGCTAAGTTCTTAACAAATATCTCACTTGATCCTCACAACTCACGCAGCAGGTGTTTTTTTTTTTCCCATATTTCCATTGAGGGAACTGAGGCAGAGAAATTAAATGACTTGCTAAGGCTAATGTATCTAAGGTCAAATTTGAACTCAGCTCCCTGATTTCAAGACAACAGGATGGTGGTTCTTCCTTCGAAAGGGAGCCTGGGAGTGGGGGGGATAAGTGGGAGGGGCACATTCTTGAAGTAAATTCTCATGATAATGTTGGTTCAAGAGGAAAAATAAGGGTTTCACACCAGGTTTCATTTGAGGAGAATGAGTTTTTCCTTAGAAAAGCAACTCACAATATACTGTGATTCCTACTGCATCTCACTGAGGAAAATAAGTTTATAGGCCCCCATAGATAGTCAGCATCCAGAGAAGAAAGGGATGGAGAATGTAAATAGGGAGGGACGATTTTCTGGTGTTAGGGGTAAATGGTGATGTTAAAGGCAAAGGATAGAACTGAGTCCTTTGACCTGAATATAAGACAATGTCACCATCATGTCCCATCACCTCTTCATGGATTGATATCTTAGAGGAGAAAGTAGCATCAGAAGAAGACCCCATAGAATGTAATGAACACATGAACAGAAAAATGCCAGGAAGAGATGATGGAGTGAGACTTGAAAATTTGTGTTATAAGATTAGGATAAGAGAACAAATTTTGTCTTCTAGAAATCAATACGTACTTTTTAAAGAGAAAAACAGAGAATACAGAAGAAATAAGTAATATATAACCCATGAATAGGAGAGTGAAATCCAAGTAGTCTATAATTTAGTAATGAATTTAGAAATAATGATAGGAACAAAGAATATAGATACTTCTTAGAAAAAGTACAGCAAATACTCAAGTTAATGATTAGATCTTGAGTGGTGGTAAGTGGTAGTCTATGTGTGTGAGGGTGAGGTATTCACATTTGTCCTTATGTGGGCGGAGAGATATAAGGATAAAAAGAGAATGGTTTTAAATAAATAAATTTTAAAATTAGAAAAGAAGACTAAAAATAGAACTTAGGATAGGGAACCTTGACAAGGGTGAAGAATAGAGCATCTGTAAGAAGCGATTGGGATAAACTAGTATAAACAAAACTAACCATAGAAACAAAAGGGAATGGAAAAAAAAGAATGGGAAATATGCCAATATAAACTAAATAAATAGAAGAAAGTACAAAACTAACAATTATAACCTTAAGGATGACTTGATTAAACTCTCCTAAAAAACAAAAGATAAAGGCACAATGATTAAGAAGACAAAACCCAAAAGTTTGCTGCACACAAGAAATTAGAAGCTGAAAAAAATGTTTTTCTCATGCTCCAGCAAATTCTAAAAAAGCAGTAGCTGCAATCATCTTATCAGCAAAAAAAGAGAAAATGAGATTCACAATACCAATATAGAAATATAGAAATTTTATTATGCATGAGGTCATTGTTGATGAAACCAGATTATTAAACGTCTGTATACCAAATGGCTCAGCATCTAAATCCTTTATAAATGCTAACCATTGCCAAAAGCCATAGATAGTAACAATAATTGCTAGCAACTTTAATGTTCCTCTCTGAATAAAGCTAAAAGAAAGATAAGTTAAAAGGAAGATACAGAGGTGAACCTACTGCTGATAAAGTAAGATTTGAAAGACTTTTGGAACCTTTTGAGTAGAAATATTAAGAACCATGCACATGTCTTAGTATTAAATAGTACATATGCAAGAATAGATTATATATTAGCACACAAAGAAGTCACAATTCATATCAAAAGGGAAATGTATCATACAAATTTTATAGGACATATCAGAAACTAATAATCAATATAGGGAACATTAAAAAAAGTAACAAACAACCCTAAATTCAGATGAAGCTGTAATATTCTGAATAATGAGTGAGTTAAAGAACAAATTTTGAAAACCAACTTTGTAAAAAGACTGATAACAATGAGAAAACATTTTTTTTTGTGGATAAAGCAAAAGAAATTCTCAGGCTAAAAATTATACCACTGAAAAGATACTGACAAAATAAGAAAATGAAGACTAATGACTTGCACATATACAAAAAAATTAGAACACCAGTAATTAGGAAATCCAATGCAAGCACAAAAGAAGGTATCTTAAAAAATGAGAGAAATAGAAAAGAATGAAAATGGAAAATAATTGATTTTCTGAATGAAGTCAAAATTTCTTCCAAAGACAAACAAAGGTGATAAACCTTTAAATAGGCTGGTATGTGTGTGTGTGTGTGTGTGTGTGTGTGTGTGTGTGTGTGTGTGTATGAGAGAGAGACAGAGACAGAGAAACAGAGAGAAAGAGAGATTGGAGAGATTGATATTGAGATTCTTCTAACAAAATAATATTCTCTTAATCAACTCTTGGTCATATATATTTTTATCAACTCCCGTACCTTAGACATCAACATTTTTATCAGAGGATATTTGATAAGATAATTTTTCCCCACTGGAGAGGTTCTTTTTCCTATTTTAGCTGTATAATGTTTATGTAAAAATCTTTAAAATTTTTTAGTTGAAATCATTAGATGGTTTCACTTTAACTAGTTTTCTTCATTGTAAGAGAGGACTCAAGCAGTGAATAGAAATGAGTTGGCAGTGGTGGGTGAAGAAGTCAGTCATTACATAAAAACAAAAAGACATCAATAAAATTAAAAAATAAATAAATAACAAAATGATTCACCAAGACAATTATGCTGTAGTTAAAGAAAATGACCTGGGTATTTGCTTTATCTATAAATGTCAGACAATTGTTTTTAGTTTGCGTTATCCAGGTAATGTTCTAAATTTATCTTTGCTTTATTAGTATGGATATTACTACATTTTGCCCTTTTTTGACAGAAAGATGCAATTCAAATAAAGTATTTAGGTTTTGTAACATTTTATCATTTTATACAATTCTTTTTCCTCTTGAAATCTTCTTTTTTAAGTTCTTTAGAAAACTGTTCTGAAGAAATAGCTTCCTTTTTATATTTTTTTCTGATCTCTCTGGTCTCTTTCTCCTCCCCAGTTGTCCCTCCTAATGTATCACCACCACCACTATTATCATTCCGTGTATTACTATGGCTTTTTATTCTTTTCATTCTTTTCTGATACCTCATCTTGTCGTGGCAAGGAGATAACCTTAGGTTCTCAAACTCAATGCCATTGAGGTGTAAGCTCTCAAAAAGTTTCTATCAAGGTGTAATGGCATTTAGTACAGCATGGAGCTGAACTGCATTCATTTTTGTCCTGGGGTCAATACTAGGTGTTCCAATCAGGCATAGTAACAATTGAAAACTATCTCCTATGTAGCAGAAGGGCTGTAATTCATATTGGTTGAATATACTCATGGAAACTGGATTCCATGACTTGAAAATAAAGTAAATCCCACCATGTCACCATATCATGGATTGCTATTTTTAGGAGAAAGATGCATCAGAAGAACTCTCCAAATGATATAATAAACCTATTCATATATTATGAACATACAGACACAAAATAAAATGTGGGGAAGGGATGATGAAGTGAGGCCTGCAAATTTTTGATGAAATGACAGATTCTTGAGATATTGAAGGGCAAGGAGTTTCTTTGTAGAGTGACTATGGTCCCAGAATGTTTCAAGGTAGGGGCTTATTCTCCTCAGGTGACTCCTCTGAACTACATGTACCATGAAGATTTGAGACCAAATGATCTCTTCCCTCCTTCTGCCTTTCTAGTCTATCTTGGAAAAAGTTCATGGGGGCAAAGAGAGACAAAGGTATTTTTATTTGTTTTGTTTTGTTGATAAGAGAAATGTACTTGGAAAGAGAAAAATAATCAATAACCAAAGGGGGAGAGGTATCTATTTTTATTGATCATATAGCTCCTGGCAAGGGAGTTCTGTGTGGATATGCTCCATTCTCCAAAGTATTCAGTGGAAAAACATGGGGAGAAAAGACTGCAAAGAGACACATGGGCCTAGGGAAAAAGATAGTGACTGAGGTTGCTTATCTCTTGGCAATCAGTACATATTACCATTAGAGAAAAGCACCTTCAAGCTGTATTACATGTTAATTTCCATGAATATCTGAAGAATCCCCTTCTCCCATTGTAATGAAAGACTAGGAAGAATAAGATTTCACTTTACCCCCAGTTGAATTGACACAGAACTCAGCTGCAGTCTCCTTAAGCAAAGATATAAGAAATGCTGTAGGGATACAGGACAAAAAACTTTCAGAGGCCTCCTAAAACCTCCTTATAAGCTTCTTCTTCCTCCTTACCTCTCCTTGTATCAACTGCCCTGTAGGCTGCTTTTCTCTGAAGGTCCCTGAGAATCTGAGACCTTGGACTCCAAGATCTCCTTCAAATCAATGTGGAACTTTTTATGGAAAGTCAGGCATCCCACACTGATTAAGAGGAATGATAGAGAGTTTGCTGAAGCCGGGTAACTGAAGTTTAAGGGTAACCCCTCCAAAAAACTGTCTTTAAACCCTCATCTTTCTCCTGGCATGGCCCAATAAGCAAATGACTTTGGATCCTGGTTACATTGTTATATTCCTATATCCCTATATAGTTAGTCATATGCATATAGGAATATATATGTATACATGCACATGTTTATATATTACACACATGCATGCCTTCATATATGTGCATGTATACACATACACACATGAATGTATACATCTACATGTGTATACGTACATGTGTACATACATATATAAGCCCGTGTGTGTATGGAACATTGCTACAAGCTCCCTATGTCCTGGCTATATCCTTCCCTCATTGCCTTGTGTTGGTTTGTTTTTTAGTTTTAGTGGTTTTGATCCACAGGACTTAGTAGTGTTCCTGAGACACAGAAATAAAAATAAATACTTTATGATTGACTGGCTGGTATCCCTGGCTCCAGGTATTAACATTTTAAACCTTGAGCCCTCCACACCACTTTGTGTGAGAGCACCGTAATAATGACCTATTGTTTCATGCACGGTTTGCTTGTCCAGCTTCTTTGTATAACACCTTCTACATCTCATAACTGCTTTTAAGGACTGGGACAAAAACCATCATGATGTCTAATTTCTGTGTGCTCAAGACGTCTGCACCATCAATATGTTTCAATCATCATGGCAGTCCCAAACACCAGATTTTTTTTTATTCAGTGGTTTTTGTCATAAAAATGTAGTTGATATCTTTGTTCTTTGCCACATCTTGAGCAATAGCTTGGCAACCATGTTGGATTGTCAACAGTCATATGCCCACTCCAGGCAACACATTCATAACAATATGACATTGGCTGTTAATCTGGGAGTAATCAATGGCTGAGTTTTGGAGAGAAAAATACTATCCCTTTCCCTCTCCTCTCCTGAACTTGCTGTTAAAAGATCAAGACCAAGCCCATTGGCAGAGTAAATAAGAACGAAAGAATTTGCCGTAGGTGGTACCATCTGTGACCATCTAAAAACACCCTTAAACAATCTGTCAGGCAATTATGTAGCTGGATGGTGAATCTTGCAATGATTCATCATGAATACAAGAAAAAAATTAATTGCAACTATTGCTAGGGTTCTTAAGTACGATTAATTCCAATTAATGTTAATACACTCCAATGTCTCAATGCAACTTGTAGGTGATCATAAGTTCTTTAAGATTATGTTTCCAGCTCTGACCAATTCTACTAAATTTGGAAATTTTTAGGTATATTCTCACCATAGAACATTAGCCTAAGTTAAGAGAGGAACATCACCATATTCTTAGTAAAAAAAAAATAATGAATATATTTATTTATATTGACCAGAATAACTCATTAAACCACTTGCTGAAGTGAGCAGAGAATTCAGTACTGACTGTTAGAAGAAGCAGACATATCCAGGAAATCCTGGTTATTTTCATTATTTAAATATGAATTAATAAAATCAGGAAATTTTATTTTATATCATTCATTTCCACAAGATGTTGAGTTGCAAATTTTCTCCCCATTTTTCCCCTACCCACCACCCCAAAATAGCGATCCCACAGAATATCCCCTCCCCCAATCAGTTCTCTCCCATATCTTCTCCCATCCCCCCTTCAAATTTCCAGTAGGGCACAGTGTATCTCTATGCCCCAGAACCTGTATATCTTATTTCCCAGTTGCATATAAAGTAATAGTAATAATCATACACACACACACAGACACACACACACATATACACACACACACATATTTTCTTTAAACATTTGATTTTAAAACTTTGAATTCCAGATTCTTTCCCTTTCTCCCTTGTCATCCACCCTAACTGGGAAGATAAGCAATTCAATATAGGTTTACGTGTATAGGTAAGCAAAACATTTCCATAGAGGATATATTGTGAAAGACTGACTATAGTTCCCTCCATCCTATCCCACCCTCACTTGTTCTATTCTCTACTTTGATCCTTCTCCTTTTCAAAAGTGGGTGCTTCCAACTTCCCTCCCCCACAGACTGCCTTCCCTTCCATTATCCACCCTCTCAACCCCTTCCCCCCTACTCTCCTGCAGGGTGAAACACCCTATTTAGTGTATATGTCATTCCTTCCTTAAGCCAAATTCAACGAGAAGAAGGTTGACTCATTCCCTTTTGCCTTCCTGTTCATCCCCTCCATTACAACAGTTTTCCCTTGCCTCTTCTACATGAGATAATTTACCCCATTCTATCTCTCCCCATCTCCTCTCATTATACTCCCCTCTCACTTCTTAATTTCACCTTTTAAATATCATCCCTTCCTATTAAATTGGTCCTGTGCTCTCTATGTATACCTGTAAACATATATACACACATTCACATATGTATTCATATACCCATATACCCTCCTATATAGACATATATATGTATCTATACATATACATACACACACACTCTCACACACACACACACACATATATAATACACATTTCCATTCCCTTCAACTATTATCATACTGAGGAATGTTTCATAAGTTACAATTATTTTTTTCCATGTAGGAATATAAATAGTTCTACTTTGATAATTTCCTTATGATTTCTTTTCTGTCTTTACCTTATCATGCTTCTCTTGCTCCTTGTATCTCAATGTCAAATTTTTTATTCAACTCTGGTTTTTTCATCAAGGATTCTTGAAAGTCCTCTATTCCACTGAATGACCATATTTTCCCCTGAAACATGATACTCAGTTTTGCTGGGTAGATGACTCTTGGTTTTAATGCCAGCTCCTTTGACCTCCAGAATATCATATTCCAAGCCCTTTGATCCCTCAGTGTAGAAGCTGCCAGATCCTGGGTTATCCTGATTTTGTTTCTACAATATTCAAATTGTTTCTTCCTGGCTGCTTATAATATTTTATCCTTGATCTGGGAATTCCAGAACGTGACTATAAAATTCCTAGGAGTTTTCTTTTTGGCATCTTTTTCAGGAGGTGATCGGTGGATTCTTTCAACCTCTACTTTGCCTTCTGGTTCTAAAACATCAGAGCAATTTTCCTTGAGGATTTCTTGAAGGATGATTTCTAGGTACTTTTTTTGATAATGACTTTCAGGTAGTCCAATAAATTTTAAAATATCTCTCCTGGATCTATTTTCCAGGTGAGTGGCTTTTTCAATGAGATATTTCACATTGCCTTCAATTCTTTCATTTGTTTAGATCTGTTTAACAGTATCTTGGTTTCCCATAAAGTCACTAGCTTCCATTTCCTCCAATCTAATTCTGAAGGGATGATTCTCTTCAGTGAGCTTTTGAGATTCTTTTTCAATCTGGCAAATTTGGCTTTTTAAGGGATTCTTCTCCTCATTACCTTTTTGAGCCTCTTTTGCAATCTGACAGTCTATTTTTTAAGGTATTGTTTTCTTCAGTCAGGAAAAAAAATTTTCATAATTTTCTTGCATCATTCTCATTTCTCTTCCTAATTTTCCCTCCACTTCTCTTATTTGGTTTTCAAAATCCTTTTTAGGCTCCTCTATGCCCTGTAACCAGCTCATATTTTTCTTGGAAGCTTTTGGTGCAGGAGTTCTGACTTCATTGTCTTCCTCCTGTTCCATGTTTTGATCCTCCCCCCCCCCCAAATAATTGGAGTATAATGTCCGATTTCTCTGTTTGCTTTGGTTCCTTTGCTTGTTCATGTTGCCACTTAATTACTTGATTTTTGAGCCTTTTACTAAATAGAACTCTTTGATGAGAAAGGGGAGCTTTGTCCCAAATCTCTGGTGTTTTCTCAGCTGCTGGAGCTATTAGTTGGGTGCCCTCTCTGAAGCCAAAACACACTTTGGCAGAGTGGTCACGAACCCCAGGACCTCTACCTTAGACAGCAATCCAGATCCAAGCAGGTTAGAGCAAGAGCAATTACCCCTCAGAACGGTCGCTTTATTCCCTTACAATCTGCAGTCCAGGAGCTCTGAAGCAGAATGTCTGTGGAGCCTCAGCCACTTCTTGTCCCAGAGGCAAAGGCCGAATTGCACTCCTAAACACCCTGTTCCTGCAAAGTACACACTGACCTCTCACTTTGTCTTTGCCATCTATAGGTTGATAATTCTGGAAACTGCCACAGCTTCTGGTGATCTGAAGTCCTTCCAGCGAGGGGCTGGTCAGGCCACCCTGATGCTTACACCTTGAGTGGGGCTGGGCTCCGCTCCCAGCATACTGCACTGGTCCCTTCCTGGTGGCCTGCTGGGCTGTCTTCAGTGGGAGGTTAGCTACTTTCTGTCATTTTGCCGGTTCTATAGCTCCAAAGTTTTTCTAGAGTCATTTTTTCCATGAATTGGAGGCGGTGGAAACCAGAGCCAAGCTGAAGTCCTGTTTGTACTTCTCCATCTTGACTCCATCCCCCTGGATATTACTCTTAAAGAGGCTTCAGACTGAATTAGTTTCTTTGATTTTATGTAATATTTTTATTAATTCGTATTATTCACCTAGTACACAAAACCCTGCAAATTTTTTCAAATATTTGCTTAGTTATTATACTTTCTCAAACATGTAGTCTTAAAGGTGCTTCTTTGAATCAAAATTTGCTTTCACATTGCCTGTTAATTTATTTTTTCTTTTTATCTTCAAACCAATGTTCTAGCCTATCAAGACATCTTAAGATCCTGACTGGTAAGGTAGTGTTCAATACAATATACAAGCTATCTCTTCCTATTTTATTTCATTTCATTTCAACTTATTAAACATGTCTTCTTTGTCTTTATCTGATCATTGATTTGAAAAAAAAAATAAGCACAACTGGGCCAAATGATGTTGTTTACTGACAATCTATGTCCTTTCAAGTTGATTTTGAATTACTAATGACTACTCTTTGGGTCTAGTCATTCAACCTGCCCTAAATTCACCTAATTCTTTCAACATGTAGCCCATATTTTTTCTATGTTTTCGGTGAGAATAATGTGAGACTATCAAATGCTTTGCCAAAATCTCAGTAAATTTCCTTTATATTTTCAGAATCTGATATATTGCTAGCTAGCACAGAGTAGATTTTAAAAATTGATTATTATTGACAATATTTTTCTGATATCAGTTTATTATTATCAAAATAGGACATGCCATGACATATTTTTTATGAAGTCACATTGGCTTTTTTTTTATCATAATCTCCTTTTCTGTGTATGCTCATTAACCATTCCCTTAAAGATGTATTGAAGACAGGATTCTGGTAGATGGTGGACTAGGTTAGAAAATTCCAAGCTCTCAAAATTTCCCCCCACAAAAGAGTTAAAATAGCACCTTAGGGTGAACAAAGTGTGGCTGGAGATAAATGAGAACAGAGCACAACCCCGGTTGTCCTGAGACAATTTGAGATCAGAAGAAAAATCCAAGAATGAGTTTTGGTCCCTGTGAAGAGTAAACACCTCCAGGTTAGGTTCCTGCTTAACAGCAAGCAGGAAAGCAGCTTAAACAACAAGTGACGAACCCTGGGGTTAGTTGGTTTGAGAGGCTGCTCCAGCCCAGGACACCAGAACTTTTACCCTCGGGATAGTGAGGAGAGTTGGGTATTTGATCACAGAAAGATTAAGGAAGTCTCTGCTGATTAGGAACACCAGATTTAGCTGGGGTGAGAAGAACTGTGGGAGCAGAAGGAACCAGCACACACCAGGTGAGTGCTAAGCAGTGAGGTAGAAAGCCTCTAGCTGAGGGCACTTATGGGAGGATGTAGGTTTGGCTTTGGTCCCAGGCTAGAGGTTGAGAAGTGAACATTTTTTTAGTGAGAGGCACCATTTCCCACACCCCAGTGCTAGAGGTGACTACAAAATGTAAGATATTACCACAAAAAAGTTCACAGACAAAGGAGAAAGAATCCAAACATAGAAAACTATTATGGGATTAGGGATGACCAGAGTTCATCTTCAGAGGAGGATATTGAAGTAAAGAAACCCACAAAGAGTAATATCAAATGATCACCTGCCCAAAATCAATTTATAGAAGATCTTTAAAAAGACTTTAAAAATCAAATGACAGAGATGGAGGAAAAACTTAAAAAAAGAATAATTTTAAAAATCCCAAGAAGGTTATGAAAGGAAAGTCAATCAATTAGAAAAGGAGTTTCAGAATCTTAAGGAAGAAAATGACACCTTGAAAATTAGAATTGGGCAAAATGAAGCAGTGAAATTATAAGAGATTAACAGATAATTAACCAAAATTAAATAATGAAAAAATAGAAGAGAAAGTGAAATATCTTATGAGAAAAACAACAGATTTGGAAAATAGATCAAGAAGAGAAAACATAAAAAAAATCAGTCTATCTGAAAGTTGTGATCAGAAAAAAAGAATCTTGATACAATAATACAATAAATAATTAAAGAAAATTGTCCTGAAGCATTAGAACAAGGGGTGAAAGTAGAAATAGAAAAAAAAATCTATCAATTAACACTTAAAAGAGATCCTATGAGGAAAACTCATAGGAATATCATAGTCAAATTTTGAAACCTCAAGATCAAGGGTAAAATATTAAAAGCATCAAGATTAAAACTATTTAAAAATTATGGAGCCACAATTAGAATCACACAAAACCTAGCAGAAAATACATTAAAGGACTGCAGGTCTTGTAAGACAATATATAAAAGAGCAAAAGAACTGGGGCTCTGTCCAAAAATATCATACTCTGCAAAGTTAAGTATTATCCTGAATGAAAAAAATGGTAATTTGAAAAACTCTCAGACTTTCAAGAGTTCGTTAAAAAAGAATCCTTAACTGAACTGAAGATTCGACATACAAGAACTAAGAGAAATGTGAGGTATGTACCAAAGACGGATTATAAGAGATTCATAAGGACAGACTGTTTACCTTTTATATACATAAAATATGAAATGAATCTAATATTCTTATTAGTAATTGGGTAGCTCATAAGAAAGATTTGGGTAAACCTGAGTATGATATTAATTTTAAAAAATAAAACCATTTAGGAACAGCTGAAAAAAGTAATTATTTTATACAAATGAGGTACAAGAGGAAGAATACATACAGAGGAATTATATGGGGGAGGAGGGCTGGTAATTTTGGTAACCTACTTTCTTTTTCTTTTTTTTTTTGCTCTTTTTTGGAGGGCAATTGGGGTTGAGACTTGCCCAAGGTCACATGGTTAGTTTTGTGTTAAGTGTCTGATGTCGGATACACACACACACACACACATATATATATATTTAGAAGAATATGAACATCTTCTAAATTCAGAAGAAATAAAACATTAGGGGCATAGGGAGGGGAGAGAGGACAAGAGAGGGATCTTCAGAGGGGAGGGTGAGGGAATAGGTAAAAGGGGGGGCATAGAAGGGTGTAATAGTGATGAAATTTGAAGATCCCTTTCTATTGGCAAACTAACAGGAACTTAGCCCTTAGTTTCAAATTAATTATATCAAACCTCTGTTAAGAAACAGAATATATGAACCACTGTTGCTGATGTAACAGGAAGGGGCTGAACAGGGAGGAGCTAATACCACATATAAGGAAAAGCCCCAGCTGGGAGAGTCAGAACTTCTTGGGGCAAGCATCATGGAGGGAGAGCAGCTACTGCCGGAGAGAGAGAGAGACAGAATTTCTCTCAGCTAGCATCTGGAGGCTGGGCTGCTACTGCTGGACTGAGGATTGAACTGAGAATTGAGAACGGGAAGTGAACTCTTGTGGTGGCAGAGTCAAGAAGGAGAAAACTTATAGTATCCCAGCATTCTTTCTGTTCTGTCTGTGTTGATGTTTGTTTGTTATACTTTGTACAGAAGCTTTGGGACCTTACTGGAAGCCCTGAAAGAGGATTTTCTGGTTGTGTGTTTGCAGAAGTCCTAAAGGAGACATTTGGAGGTCCTGGGACTGTACTGATGATTTGTGTTGAGTTTTCAGACCTTTTTTGTGGGTCTGAGTTGATTTCTATGTTGATGATTTGTGCTGACCTCTTGGACCTTGTTGGTGGGTCTGTGTTAATTTCACAGGCAGATAGTGAATTGATGATGGTGTCGGCAATGTATATGAACGGCACAGCAGACAACAAAAGAAAACTCACAAGGAAGCAAAGATGGACAATTCTTAACACAACATGTATTATTTATCATACAGGCTTTCTTGAAATAAAAATTTATCTTTAAATATTTTGAATCCTCTTTTATGTTCTGCTATGAAGGACATGCTTTTTGTTTTCTGTCTTACTTTGTTTTCTTTTCTCTATTCTGTATTTGTGTTTTGGCCCTTGAACCTAAAATTGTTTTTAAAAATGAAGAATTTTTCAGGGAATTGAAATCAAAATTACTAAATCCAATAATTACAGATTTTTAAAAATTATCTCACAGTGCTTCCCTACTAGAGGCATGAACATTGTTGATTGAAATTGAGTTTGATGTTGAGGTCAAAAATGATGGAAGCTAAAGGGAATGAACAAATTAGGAATTTGGAAGAAAGTATATCATTGAAATGTTTGACCACTGAATTATCTGGATAGAGACAAAATTACAAGAGAAAAATGACTTGTGAAAAGAAAAGGGAGAGGTATGAGACAAAATTCAGAAGGAAGGCAAAGCAGAGATTATGGAAGATCAAGGAAGTAAAAGATATTTAAGGGAATGTGACTGGAGTTTGGGGTGGGAATTTTAAGACATCCATGAGTTAGTAGTTATGAGGAATAGGGAGTACCAAAATATGACTAACCACTGTGGGTTATTATATTAAAATGTAATTAGACATCATAGTGATTAAGGAGCTTCAGGAAAGATGAGAAGCAGTTATTGGAAAGATCTGGCATTATTTTCAGAATAGGTCTGGAAGTCAAATGTCAAAGTCAACGAGAACAGTGGCAGAATATTTCAAAGTTTCTATGGATGACAGTTAGATGGTTTGTAAGAAGCTTGAAAAGTCATCAAAGAGAACACACTTTAAAGGAGAATTTGTTGCATGTTGGTGGTCTCGCAAAGGTCTGAAAAAGAAGAATTGGGGACTTTAGAGACCAAGCAAATGGGTAAAACCCATTTACTCCCATATGAATACCCTCTGCAACAAATTAAAATCCTACTCTCTGCAGGTACTTCTGTTGACAGATAATTCATTATCTGCCTCTGACAGTTACTAGCTGTGCGACCCTAGAAATCAATTCACCTCTCTCATAGTCATTTATTTTAAAAGACCTATGATTTTTATTGGCATTCCCAAGAAAGAAATCTCCTTCAACAATGAATGTTGATACCTGCTTTGCACCTGTAGTCTTAGGGAATTGCCAGAGAAAAATGTTTAAATAATTTCCCTGCAGTCACATAGCCAAAGGCAGTATTTGAACCCAGGTCTTTCTGACTGAGGCTGCCTTTTTATCTGATTCATTGTGCTTCTTGTCCCTGAGCTTCCAGGTCTCTTATAAAATAGGAATAATGATACTTGCATTGCAAGTATCTACCTAATAGAGTTACTATAAGGGTAATATTTTGTAAATCTTAAGGCACAATATTGATTAATTGTTCTATTTCTAATTTGAATTATTGGTTAAGCTGAGATCTCTTCTCACTCCTAACTAAATAGCTTATTCATTTTTATATATTTTTTGGTATAAACCCATCTATATAACTTCACCAATTTCTGTTTGCTACATGCTTGGATACATGTGTTTATTTCCTATTCACTATTTGTGATGGTCTAACATTCTTTGAACCTATTGTACTGCTACACCAGCAATAATTATGCATTTGGCAAAAGATATGATTCTAGTCCAGTGCCCCTCTAAGAGACTGGAAAAAAAATGACGTGTGCCACTTTGCAGTGTTCTTGGCTTGCCTGCCTTGTCACTCAATTATCATTCTGACTCTGGTTAGAAGAGGTTTGACCTCAGATTGTATCTATGCTTCCCCATGAGTCACATGTCTACGTGCTTAGACAACTCATGGAGTCATACATATGTTATAGTGGGATGCATACTCCCTACACTTCTGTAATGATAATGGGAGTTTGAAGATCTTCCCTGCCCCTTGATAAGCTTCAGTAAATTTGAGGACCTTTTCTGATTTGAAAATACTCTTCCCCCTAATAGGCTGAATGTGGTCACATGGAGTCTATGGTGGGAGACTTATTTTTCAGGAACACCCACACCTTGTCACTTTGTGATTGGGCAGTGGGTCATGAGGGGTGTGATGTTTTCTGACCCTGGAGAAGGATATATATCCTGATTGAGGCTTTGCTTTGGGAACTCATGGAAAGAGTTATGTGTTTTGTTATGTGATTTGACCAGATAATACTCTGGGCAGATATCAATTCCCCAGGGCTTTGAAAACCCAGATGTTGGTGCTTATCTGTCTGGTAACTAACACTGTATGTGTGTAAGGGACAGACAGCTAGAAGCCCTGTCTTTTGGTCTGCTGAACAGTGTTGTTTTCTCTGTCTGTATGTTTTGTCTTCTTGTAACTTCTGTTGGTATTTTCTCTAAGTTCTGCGTGCTGACTTTCCCCCCTAAACTAGGTAAATGATATATCTTTGATTAAAGTAAGATGGTTAACCTCTTTTTGAGTTGCTTTCCTTTAGAAAATCAGATCAAAGAACTTGTGCTAGCAGCCATACTGGGTATGCTAGGGTGCTTGCTGCTACAACTTCTCACAATTTTGCAATACATTTTATATTAATTTATGTGTTTGTGTCTCTGACCACCACTACCAACCAGTAATATATATGTTCCTAGTGGGCAGAAATGATTTATTTTTGGTTGTTTGTTTTTATATACCCATACAAATAAAACAAGGCCTGGCATATTTCAATGGTACATAAAATGTTTATTAAATTGAACATATAAAGATTAGCACTGGCTCTGGGGATACAGAACCTAGATCCAAATCCTGTCTCTGGAGGTTACCATATGTATGACTCTGGGCAACTCATTCAACATTCTGGTCTTCATTGTCCTCATTGGTAAAGTGAAGGCATTAGACTAGAATCAGGACTGGTCACAACCCATGTTTTAGGAAGTGTTGAAGGGGTTGTGAATGGAAAATGTTTAAGAACCCCTGGACCAGATGACCTCTGTGGTTCTGTTCAGCTCTAGAGCTATAAACCTATCAGCCTTTGACTAAAGCATGAAGAGATTTTGATCTTTGTCAATAGAGGGAATACTCACACCTAGGAGATCACAGATCTTTAAAGTAAAGATCCTGTAATTTAGCTGGATTTTTTTTGGCTGTGCTAAAATGTCTGTGAAAGCATGAATGTGCTGTGAGAAAAAAAACAACAAATTCATTGATAGCAGCCAATTTTCAGGAATTTATTTGGAAATGGTGAATACTGAGAGAACCTGAATAACGGCCATTGAAGCAGACAATGATTTGAGATCAATATTAAATAGAAAATGCTAAAGATCAATACAACATAAAAGTTATGAGTGGTCTAAATCACTTCCTCTTCAAAGTGTTTTACCAACATTCACCCATTAATCTTTATTCTACTGCACTGAGTAAGTGATAAACATTATAGCTTCCCAATCATGCTGAAGAAGCTTGATCCTTATTGACTTCTTGAGGACATTTCATCTGTGGAAATTAGATTCTGAGCTTGGATTAGAAGCACCAAATCCTTGTTCTTCATGTGGTGGCTTTGACTTTTGTATTGTCATATTTAAAGCTTTAAAACAAAATGTATAAAACATTGTTTCACAAAATCATAAAATTAATAGTTTGAAAGAACCTTAGAGATGAGCTAGCCTAACCTCCCATACCAATCTATTTACCTTCTTGCACTTTTTTAGCCCTAAGAAAAAAAGCATTAATTACTTCTTTTTAAGGTATAGCAATTATTTTACCTCTTAATATTTCTTAAGAAAAAGAGAAAAAGACAGATATATGCACATGTGCACTGTGTGTGTGTGTGTGTGTGTAATTTCAAATAAAACATTTGGTCCTTTGTTCTAAACATGTCAATGTTTAGTCTAGTTTGGCTAGGCATTTTTCTCATTGCATTCACATCTGCATTAAAGAAAGTGGGGGTTAGTGCCACATTATCCTATTCAAATTCTTCATCAATGAAGAACAGTTGAATTTCACCCAGGTTACCTCTTTTCTCTTTCAAATATCTATATGCTGGTTATTCTGTTGGCTTCAGATATAGAATGCTGAGCAAAAGAAAGACTATATCCAAGACAGTGAAATGCAATTCCTCTTCTCACTGGGATCACTTTGTGGTCAGTTTCTTCATCCTTGTCAAAATGTAATAAATCTAGGAAATTGCCCCCACCATTATATTTCCTGCCTTATTTAAATTCCTTTGAATGGAACTGCCAGCTATCTGGACTTACCCATCATGATCTGCTGTTCTTCTTGTGATTATGATACAGAATTGAGTGAAAAGTAGCCATTTGTAATAAGTTCATCATTGTGCTATTTTCCAGGAGAAAACATAAGAGCGATGAATATATCTTCCAAAGATTCTGTTCCAGACGTCCTTTTCCTGCTCATTGTATCTTCTTTTATAAGGTGAGAGTGTTTAAGCATTCTTCATATGTTTGTTTCTGAGAAATGATAAGTTAATCCAAATTTTCTTCAGTTCTGGTGTTTTCATCAGGAATACTTGAAATCTCTCTATTTCATTAACTATCCATATTTATTTTTTCCTGAAGGGTTGTACTTACTTTTTCTGGGTAGGTTATTCTTGATTGTATTCATAACTCCTTTGCCTTCCCAATATCATATTCCAAGCCCTCTGCTCCTTTAATTGAAAGCTGTTAAATCTTGTCTGATCTTGACTTGGAGTCCACAATATTTGAATCATTTCTTTTTGATTGTTTGATGTATTTTTTCTTTGACCTAGGAGCTCTGGAAATTGGCTATAATGTGCTTGTGAGTTTTAGGTATCTCTTTCAGGAGGTGATCAGGGATTCTTTCAGTTTCTATTTTAACTTCTACATCTAAGATATGGGGACCATTTTCCTTGATAATTTCTTGAAATATAAGGTTTGGACTCTTTCCTTTGGCCATGACTTTCAGGTACTCGAATAATCCTTAAATTATCTCTCCTTTATCTATTTTCTAGGTGAGTTGTTTTTCATATAAGATATTTAATGTTTTTTTCTTATTTTTTCATTCTTTTGACTTCATTTAATTATTTCTCAATGTCTAATGTAGTCATCCACTTCCAGTTGCCCAATTCTAATTTTTCTTAACTTTTTATAATATTTTATTTTTCCCCATTTAAATGCAAGGAAATATTTTAAAATTCATTTTAAAAAAATTGAGTTTCAAATTTTCTCCTTCGCTTCCCCCTTCCTGAGATAGTAAGCAATTTGATGTTATGCATAAGCAATCATGCAAAACATATTTCCATATTAGCCATGTTCTGAAAGAATTCACAGACCCAAAAGAAAAAAAATGCACACAAAAGGAAAAGTGAAATATAGTATGCTTTGATCTGCATTTAAAATCCTTTGGTTCTTTCTCTGAAGGTAGATAGAATTTTTCATCAGGAGTCCTTTGGAATTTTCTTAGATCATTGTATTGATGACAATAGCTAAGTTATTCGAAGTTGTTCATTGTACAAGATTGCTGTTACTGTGTACAATGTTCTCCTGGTTCTACTCTTGCCACTTTGGATAAGTTTGTGTGGGTCTTCCCAGGTTTTTCTGAAATGTGCTTGCTCATCATTTCTTATCCAATATCATAACTTGTTCAGTCATTCCCCATTGCCTTTATTTTGGAACTTCAGCCATGGCCTCTGCTCCCTTGTGATTAACCCCTAGTTTTCCTCTTTGCGCTGGAACTGTGATCCAGAGCTATGTATGGGCAATAACGTTGCCAGTTAGTGCCAACTATACCCAATGCCAGCAATAGATCCCTTGGAGTCTCTTTCTGACCTCAACCCTCCTAATGTCTCTTGGATGTGAGCTCCCAAACCTGCTGCTGCTGCTATAATGGGTATTGATGCCATCATGAATGTGGGCTCTGTACAGATTTCAATTCCAGTGTCACAGACTTCTGCTGTTGACAGTTTTTAGTTTTCTTAAGCCAGAAGAAATGTCTCATTTTGACCCTGGCACTCCAGAATTTTGAGTCACTATTTTAAAATTGTTTGGAGGGCACTGTTAGGAGAGTTCAATTGAATTCAGCTGGGTTGTCTCTGATTCACCATTTTGGCTCCACCCACTCATCAAGAGCCATTATCCTTTAGAGTTCATCACAGTGTTTTAAAAGCTCCAGACTAAGCATTTTATTATCCAAGGGTTATAGAGAAAATGCTGGATAACTGCTTTCCATCAATAGTGGAAATATTGCCTGGTCTTATAAAGTAAGTTTCCCTGAAAGAATCTAGGCCATTACTCAAGTCAGGGGCCATTGAAATCTCTGCTTCCTCCCTTTATATTCTCAACAGCCTCCAGAGTTCTTCCTTCTAGGGCACAAAGGAGAATCTATGACTTACCTAGACTGATAATGGTATTGAAGAGTATCTGAGGCTGGCATTCAGAGAAGCAAGGATGCCACCAAATTAGACCATCTGGGCAATAGAGTATATATCCTGAATCTTATTTCCCTTAAGTGGATCTTCTCTGTAGATCCACCCTATTCAGGACAAAGGAAATCTCATGGTCACATTTTCTAAATAAGCAGAGGAAACCTAGCCCAGTGAGTCTCAGCACTTTCTTGATTTATAAACCAGACAAGAAATATCTAATTGTCAATACTGGCCTGTTGACTGTAATTTTCAAGTTCTATTTATGGCCATCCATAGAGGAAGAATTATGTTATATAATCACATAGATTCAGCAATACTCATGGTGCAGTAGCTTAGAAATTAGAATCTTATTTGGTGCATAGTAAAGAAAGCATAGATTTCTTAATCCTTCCCCCTATTGATTACTGCATTGAACTGCAGCTCCTGGTTTAGGCAGAAACAGATAAGCATGTGTATGTCTGTGTATCCATATATACATATATGTGTATGTGTGTCTTTGTATAGATATAATACCTATACAGGCCTATATACCTATACTGACACTCATAACATATGTGATCAAAGAGAAATAGAAGACAGAAACCTGAGAGCTAGGTAATATGTGATTAAAATAAGGAAAATGCACATTTCTAGCAGAAAAATAAGTGTTCAGCAAAGCAGTTCATAAAAGCTGTTTATGTGTGTAAAGTATGACTACTGTAATTTAAAAACAAAATAGTAAATGGCTAAGGAGAAAAGCCTAGAGTACCTTCTGATGTAAACAAATAGTGCAGTTGAATGGATAGAGAGCTTAGAGTTGGGAGGAGCCAGGTGAAAATTTTGTCTCAGACATGTAATAATTGTGTAACCTTTGGCAAGGCTCTTAAACTTTCTCAATCTCTATTTCCTCATCTGTTAAATGGCCATAATGATATATGAATTACTTATCTCACAGGGTTATTGTGTGGGTCAAATGAGGAAATGTAAACAACATTATATATGTGCCAGTGGCCATTGTGACTCAGTGTGCTAGCTTGACAGAATAAGCATGGGCTTTTAAACATCCACTGTGTGCCTCCTCAAAGATCCACAGAAGATAAAACATGTATTCTGTCTTAAAGAGTTTGAAGTGAATTGTTCCACAACTTACAAAAGCAGAATTCTCCTAAAGGGAATGCAGATGTCAAGGGTAAATGCAAATAAGGAATATACAAATTGAGCTGTACTTGACTATGAAATAAGATGCTTAAAAACATTTCAGGAAAGAAAAGTTTCATTCTCATAATTTCTCCCCTATCCTCATTATAATCCATTTCCCGTTTGTACCATTCATTCAGTGTGTTGAGTGCATAGTGAGACTCCTGGTAAGTAGATTTAGAGGCTGATTATACTGCATTCAACATATTCATTTAAATTTTAGCAGGGTGGCACATGTGTTTTTTTTTTCCTTTAAATGAATTACTCACTAAGAAAAAATTGAAAGTAAAGCAGAAAATGAAATGCCCTTTGGTGATGCTATAATGGGGTTAATAAACAGAGTGGTTTCAAGCTATCATGAATTCACTTATCTGATTTAAATAACTTGGTTCAATTACTTCATTGGCTTTTTTCAAATTTTTACTTTATTTGACACTTTCCGTCCAGATGATTATATCATATGCTGATTGTGTTTCTCCTGAGATTCATATATTTTGTTAGGAATTAGTTTTCTTTCTCCCTTTTCAAAAGGTTTGAACAACAAAAACAAGAAAAAAGGCGAGCTAGAATAAAGGCTCAGTCTAGGTGTTTAGAGACATGGGTTCCAATCCTGATTCTGCCACTAAGTAGATCTATGATCCTGGGCAAATCACTTCACCAACTTTTCTGGATATGTTGTTGTTGTGTTGTGGTGTTTATTTCCCATCAGCAAAATGAAGTGGTTGGATTTGATGACCCCTTCAAGGTCTATCATTCTACGATTTTATAAAGTACAAGATGGCACATGTCTGCTCCTCTGAATGCAAGCTGCTTACTTGTTACTCAGAATAAACAAAGCTGAATGATTGGCAGCATCAAATATCTTAGTACTTAGCAAGTCCCCTTAATGAGTAACTTGTACTTGGCACCAGGAGAATCTATCCAAGAAAAAACTAGTGAAAGATATAATCACTGTTCTGAATTTTCAACTGACATAATAAATTAAGAGGGAGGACAAGTAACAAGAATAAGGGGAAGTTGGGGCAACTAGGTGGTACAGGGAATAGAGCACCAGCCCTGGAGTCAGGAGGACCTGAGTTCAAATATGGCCTCAGACACTTAACATTTACTAGCCAAGTGACCTTGGGCAAGTCACTTAACCCCAATTGCCTTTCTAAAAAGAAAAAAAAAGAATAAGGGGAAGTATACCAAGTATCTCTCTCCAGCAGCAAATCTCTCCAGATACTAGTACCTTCCCTTCTGAGAATACCTTCTCATCCACTCTTTGTATCTGGTATGTATTTGTTAATTTACATGTTGCCCCCCCCCCCCATTAGAATGTGAACTCCTTGAGGGCAGGAATGGTCTTTTGTCTTGTTTTGTATCCCTAGCATTTAGCACAGTGCCTGGCACCTAGCAGGAACTCTAGACATTGGATTGATGGTGTATTTCCATTCAAATCCAAACTTAAGTATTTATGATCAGTGTGGACTCTGATGGATTACTTAACTTTTCTTCTCAATTTCCTCATGTGTAAGAGAGAGGTTGAACTGGAATAGGGGTTCATAATCTATAGTTCATTAATTATTTTGAAATTATGCTATAGTATAATTAATATTAATACAGTATAATTATAACCTTACAATACTATATAATACTATGTTTTTATTTTATACATTTAAAAACATTATTCTAAAAACAGCATAAGCTTCATTAGCTATCAGATGGATCCATGGTATACATACCAAAATGTAAAACCCCCAGATTATGTAAACTTTAAGTCCTAACTAATGCTAAATTTTAGGATGTAATTAATAATAATAAGTGTACCTTATGTTTCTGCTGCACTTTATAATTTGACAGTTTATCTCATCATACATTTTGCAACAAATTTAAGAAGGAATTAGAACCCAATTCATTCCTTAATAGATGATTTCATTAATTACTACGATCACTAGAAATTCTCTACCTGGTCACCAATCTTTGGTGATGAAATTCTGCCAATTTAGATAAGCTGGGCTTTGGAAGATAGTTACATAGGAGAGTTTGAAGCCACATTAAAATTCTTTTTGACTTGGGAGGTCCTAGCAAAGGATAGACTCTGCTGGCACAGCTTTTAAGAGCCCAGGGTCACCTCCAAGCAACGATGAGGTGTTGGAAAAAAAATGTTGCTTGGAGAAATCCAGAGAGAAGCAGATTTCATCTCCATTTCAAGAAACAAAAAGCCTAGCTATTAAAGCTAGCCCAAAGTGGAATAGACTGCCTCAGGAGGGAATGCTTTCTCCTCTTGTTTAAGGTCTTCAAACAGAAGACAGATGGTTGCTTGTTAAGGGACCTCTCAGAATAAATTCTCATTCAGTTGTAGCTTAGACTAGGTCTTTGGGGTCCCTTCCAATTCTGAGATTCTGTGCTTCTGTATTGCTATCATTATTATCCTCTGTCTTAATAGTAAACTGACTCAGAGAGGTGGCACTTGGTGCAAGTTCCCTCTGCCAATGAATGCATGCAACCATTCACATACTCTTTCATTGTAAAAAGCATTTATTTGCCACCTGCTGAAGACAAAACAAAGTACTAAACATTTGGGGGCACTTTGCAGAGATACTAAATTCAGGCAATGCATGGTCCTAGGTCTCAATGAATTTACAATCTAGTCACAGACACAGTGTTATTTCATACATATATTAGAAATCCATGACACAAAGTACTTTGGGAAAACTGAGGCAGAAAAGTCACACATTTATTTGTTAAATAGTAATTGAATGATTAGCATGTGCAAGGTATGGTGCTAAGTGGTATAGAGAGGTGTAGAATTTAGGCACTCCTTCCTTCCAGTCAACTTGCCAAGGCCCAGGCCTCCAAATTGCTTCTAGTGAAAGTTCCTCAAGAATTTTTCCCACTATGCTTTTTACCCTTTGCAAACTGTAAAGTACTATTTAATAATAATAGCAACTAATATTTATGTACTACTTACTTACTGTGTACTAGAAACCATACTCAGTGCTTTACAATCATTATCTTATTTGGTCTTCACAACAACTCTCGGAGGAAGGTGCTATTATTATCCCTATTTTACAAATGAGGAAACAGATACAAACAAGGGAAACTGAGGTATATCAGCTTTATTATTATCCCTCACTCTCTGGGACCAGGACTCTCTTAAACACAATTCTGGAGGCAACATGCAGGAAAGTAAACAGGATGGGGAGGGAAGATGGTGGATCCTTTCCCTACTACAATCACGACCTAGAGTTATTGTTTCTTGGGCTCCTGAAATGGTCCTTTAACTGTCTACTTTGAAGGGTAGTTAGTGAGCCTCTCTCCTAGCCACTAGAAAATGGTATAAGATTATAGTTGGTGACCAGGGTGTACTTAAGTACACCAACTCTAAATCCTCCTTAGATGTGCTATAAAATCTAGCCAGAAGTTGGAGAAAATCTCTCCTCTCTTGTTATCAGAAGGTAACGTCTTGGTATACCTCCTATATGGAGATGATGACCAAATAGATAAAAAAAAATACTGCTAATCTGCAATAAGACACATTATGAAACCGTGGACTAGAAAGAGGTAACAGAATGACTCCTCCATTATTCTGCCCTTTGCAAAGAAATGTCTTTAGGATTTGAGAAATATAAAGCAAAATTCTAATCTTCCACAAAGAACAGTAAGAGCTTGAGGGGAATGGAATGATTATCTAGCCCACTTATTTTACAGAGGAGGAAACAGACTTGTAAAAGTTGTATGATTTGCCCAAACTCACAGAGGTCGCATGTTGCAGAAATAGTATCAAAGTCAGATGCTTTATCTACAAATGCTTTCTGCCCACTTCCCTAGCTCATCTCGACCATGAATTGAATTTGTTTGTAACATGTGAATGCCATCACTGCAATAGTTACAAAATCATAGGATCAAGAAGGTTGGAGCTTGTAGGGATCTCTGAGGCCAACTTGTGGCATGGACCCTTTTTTCAGACTGTTTGCCAGGTTGTGATGCAGGAGCATTAGTAGACAAGAAGACTGTGTTCATGAAATATTATTCATCCTTTAAATTCAAAGAGGACCAATGACATCATGGATGATGTCTTGATTTGTGGATGAGGTAGATTTAAGTGAGGCTGAGTTACACAGTCATCAGCCTCACTCTCTCTTCTAGAGTAATTGAAGTCTAGTAGGAAGACAAAAGTCCAGAAGATTGCCAATGGCCCAGGATACAGTGGATGACTTTTGTGTCTTCTATGTCTAAGCAAGCTCTAAGTGCTACCTGCTTCAGCTGCCTTCCTGACTGTGGGAACAAATTGTTTTTACTTACTCATTCCACTATGGGAAGTCTTCACATGCTTGGGGTAAATATCCCTCTAACTCACTGACATATTTGGCCATCAGTGACCCTCAACCTGGTTTATCCTGACAATTTTCTGAGGTGTGGTGCTGAAGGTACTATAGCTTCTTGCGGCATATGGGATGTCCAGGGAGGACCCGCACCTCTGGTGTGAGGGCTTGCTGAGCCCTTTTCAGGGCTGCTCATTCATCTATGGTGTCCATCTATCACCCAATTCTCTATCATCTCAATATTGAAGTAACAATGAGTGTAAATGATATGCCAAGATATTGCTAATATCACTAAGATGTGATATGAAAATATCTATATCATTTTATTGGTAAAAATATAATTGCCTATATTCATAATAGAAATAAATTATAGATTTCAGTTAGAAATTAGTGAAAATAAAGCTATAATGTTTGTTTGTTTTTCCCCATCCAAGTTCACAGACTATCTGAATTCTAGTCACAGAGAAAACTTTTTGTTGGAGGTATCATGGAGGGTCTTTGGATCACAGGTTAAGAAACTTTTATGTGATCTGACCCCATTAAGAACCAAAAAAGGACCAAAAGGCCTGGTACTTCTCATGAATGTAGTAAATTCTGACTTATCTGAATCCTTTGTGTGTGTGTGTATAATATATGTGTGTGTGCATATATACATATATATGTATGTGTACATATTTCCCCCTTTATAGAATGTGAGTTCCTTGCAAGACTTATTGCTGTCTTTGTGACCCCAGTAACTAGCACTGTGCATTAAGAAACTTGATAAATCATTGTTTAATGGAAAATTATCCAAAAGAGAAAACTTAAAACTATCAAATTGATTATACATAATATTATGTAAGTAAATAACATAGCTATTATAGATATTTTATTGCATCTAATTTTATAATACTTATTAATCATAATTACATATAGATATTACATACACATTAAATTCAAATCAATAAACATTTATTAAATACCTACTATGTGTTAAGTGCAAGGATTGCAAATTAGAATAGGAAAGACAGTCTTACCCTTCTAGTCACATACAATGTAAAGTGGGAAGACAGAAGATAACACCCAAAAGGAAGCAGGAAAGCAGAAATGGAAGTGGGTTGGGGGAACACAACAGGGTACCCTGTGGAGTCATGTTGGTCTATGGAGCCAAAACCAGGCAGAAATGCAGAATGAAAGCAGAATGAACTAAAAGTCCAAATCCTATCCCTATAAAGGAAAGCTTTAGGAGCTCCATTCTCTAGCCCTCCAATAAGATGGTAGAGGAAGCTAAGGGAAGTTTTATTCACAGCAGAAGGTTCATGGAAGATACCCCATGTTTGGTGGGGTGATTATTTTTGCTGATGTTGGGAAATTCCTTGACATTTTTGAAATATATTCAAAATACCTATTGAGAAATCTGATTAGTAAATGTTTTTCAATTGAACATTTATTTTAGCACCAACTATGTATAAGTCACTGTAAATCACAAAAATAAAGGAAAGAACTACTTCACTAAAGGAACATGCATTCTTCCTTGGGGATACTACATACACAGTGATAAATAAACTCAAGATCATTTGAAAAAGAGAGTTCTAAAGACTGATGGATCTGTGCTTTTTGTTGGAAATGTCATGTAAGTTGTGCCTAGAAGGAAGCTAGCAAGGTGGAGGAGGTAAGGAGGGCTTTAAAAAAAAAGCCTATTGATTACATATGTGTGTGTGTACTGAAATCTTTCTGTAAATCAAAAGTATATATAATGAATTTTATTGATCCATTGAATTCTCATTGCAAGATTGAAAATATGTTACTCTAAAGGGAAAAAAAAGAATCCTAAAATGTAATTAAGAATTCAGTATACTTGACCAATCAATCCATAAACATTTATTAAGTGCCTACAATGTACTGGATATTGTAGTATTGGGATACAAATTCCATAAAAGAAATTCAAAGTCATGTGTATATAGGAAAAGTCAACAGTCTATATAAACTCTTCCCCTGTATTCTATCATACCATAAGGTGAAATTCTCTAAGTATCCAAATATATTTAATAGTAATTTCAGGAATATTCTTTTCTTTAAATGGACAGAATGATTCTGGTAAGAATTCTGAATGCATCAGTAAATGATCATCTAAGGACACCATTTAATAGAAGGCAAAGTCAAAGGGACCCAAAAACATTTTTAAATGAATGTTCAGAACCTGTCACAGCAATTCCCACCTTTCTGAGAGTGGGAACACTCAATTACTATTCATTTGATTTTGTAAGAGAACACTCTCTAGAGTACTGTATGACACTTTTTTAAACTAAGGCAAAATAAGATTTATTTTTATTTTAAGACTTGGAGACATCCCTTTAGACAGTCTGTAGTGTCTGAATATCAAGACCAATTATCCAAACAATTCTGAATTTTATAAATTCTAGGAGCTTGCATTGTAGAGCTGATTCATTATGAATGCAATGAGGCACACCTTTTGATGATGTGAGACATTGCAAAAATCTGTTTCTCCCCAAATGAATTAGGGCTCTCCCTGCTTTGTTGAGGGGATTCAGTAAGACCTTGATAACTATCAGTCATGTTTTACTCTTAATGAAACCAACATGAAACATACACTTTGACTACAGCAGGATCTATATTCAGAAAAGTCTAATTGTAGAGGGGGCTTTTCTGAGCTCTTGCCAGGTCACTCTACAAGGATGACAGTAGAGATAAGGTCATCTTCTCTTATGGCCATCAATGTTCAATGCTAGCTCCCTCCTATAGAGAAAAGGAGAAACGAGCACACTGTATGGATGAATGTGCTTTCCACATCTTTTCTATGTATGCTTTCTATAGACTTTTATGGAAAAGAGATTGAAAGATATCTTAGACATAGGACTGATATAAAAAATAATTGAGAAGCAGGTCCTCATCATGTATTTATGCCGAGATTTAAAGTGGACACCATATGCTAATAGGGATGGTGAAATTGAAGGGTTTTAAAAGTATCAAGTTTATGTGTGAAATATGTTTCTAATTTTATATTATTAAGATTTCATAAGATACATAATGATACTTCGACTATAGTTTGTCACTGTGCTTATTATAAAATCTGCAAAAAAAGATGAGACTAAATCTTAGATTTTCTCACAATCTCCTTGGCAATTGTTCTTCAGATAATAACTCCCATGGTTATATACTCTCTGTGCTATTTGAAATGGCTAATAAGGTCAATCTCAGCTTAGTACATGAGCTATACTGGAAACTGTGGCATTGTGGTGGGCTTGGGAAGGGGAAAGAGACAAAGATTCTTCTGCCCAACATTTAGGAGAGGTCAGCATTATATTTACTATAAGATGAGAAGAGCTGGGCTGAATTACATGAAGAAGAGTGAGAAATTCAGTTCTTTTCAACTCCATTTGGCACAATTCAACAAACATTTATTAAACACAGACTATATCCCATTAGGTAATGAGAAAAAAAAAAGGCAGAAAATGGGATAGGTTCTGACCTCAAGAACTTATAACCTATCTAGAGATGAACATGATCATGAATACAACATGAATACAAATAACTTTTATAAATAGAATGTGAGAAGGGCAAAGGAGGGACACAAACAAAAGCCTTCTAAGACAATTTCAAAAGGGAGAGATCCTTTTCAACTGGGAAATCAGGGAAGACTTCATGATGGAGGTGGTACTTGATATGGTCCTTAAAGAAAGAGAGGATTTCAATAAATAGAAATGAACGTCTTTGTCCTATGAATAGTGAGACAGCTTGCCCAAGGTCACAGAGATAAAAGGAAGTAGAATGTTTGACTGGGGACATGAAAAGGATCAATGGGAAATTAGGACAGAAAAAAAGCTTGGAAGCAGATTTTGAAGACCTTTAAATTCTGCATTCTCCCTACAGCACTCTGCATTTTCCTAGAAGGGAGTCACTAGGTTTTTTGCTCCTGTGATTGAGTGCTAGGAGGATGTCTGTTTACTGTGTGGAAGACACTTGGATAGGGAATGCGTAACGAGAGCAAGAAGAATGTTCTATTGGAATGGAGCCTTATAGGATAGTTGGGAGAGAAATTAAGAGATTAGCTTTCAGAACCAGCTTCTGAAATTGACTCTGTCACCATGGGATATAAACTATCTCAAACCCAATTTTTTATCTGAGCTTAATTCTGTTCTCCAAGCTTACTGCTCTGTGCCTAAGTTCCCTCTTCTGTAAACTGAGGCAGATGGACTAAATGGCCTCTAGCATCCCTTTCAACTGTAAACCAGTGATTCTCTAATACTATTGATAGTATCCAACTCTATACCCTTTTTTGTTTGATTATTTGTTTGCCTTTAAAAGTCAAATAGGATATTGAAGTGAAAATCTTTTGTGAAGCTCAAAGCACTTTATAAATATCAGTCATAGTTGCTGTGGGCTGTCTTAGACTATCTCTGTGACCTTAAGTAAGTCATTTGATACTGTGATTGAATGCTAGGAGGATGTTTAGCACTGTGCCTCAGTTTCCTTATGGATGAAGGATGAAAGAGAAAAAAAATGTATGCCCTTCCTATTCTATAAGAATGCCTTGCAAAGAAAATAAGAGATGCATATGAAAACATTTATAACAAGAAATGCTATCATTTCAAGGCATTATTATTTAGCAATATGTTTTATGGTCTGTCTCAGCACTGAGCAGTCCCTGTCACTCAAATTTGATTGGCAAAGGCCCTTCTCATTTTCATATGGATGGTATAAGATGGAATATCTGATAACAACACACTTCTCTCTCTTCTTCCTTGCTTCCAAAATGTTCTGTACATTTGTTTTGTTACCTCACTACCGTGAGTGATTTACCAGAGATGCTGTTATCCACTTAGATGGATTTGTATTGGAAAGATATATCCGTAGCTCTTATGACTTTTTTTTTTATTCACTTGCGTTTTTCACTCTCCCGCTGTGGTTTCTGGGGTCTCTGAACAGCATCCCATTGATTTGTGTTTGCAGCTACAATTGTTTTCTCAATGAGGGATTTCTAATCCCTGCATATAAAAAAGACAACATTTGAAAATTGAATCTCTTCCTCATATCTGAATAATTCTTTAAATTGTATCAGAGAACTGAATAAATATGGGTTCCTAGCAGCATCACAGGAATTGAGGCATCAGTGACCTCCTAAAAGGAAGGGATTGATCCAGTCTCAAGCAAATGGTCTTTCTTTTCCTTCAAAGAGGCCCCCTGGAGGTTACTCTCTGGCTACATCTTTATAGCACATATACTGGAATGAAATCAACTCTTTGGATTCTCAGATGGGTGCCAGTATTCGCCAATAAGTGTATATACTGAAACAAATAGAGGAGTGGATAGACCACCTACCTAAGCATTCCACAGAGTACAACACTTGATATTTTCCACTGTTAATACAGGTGAAACTAAAAATAAATTTTAAAAAATTAAAAGAAAGAATTGAAACCCAGGTACTAGTCTTATTTGACACATTTCATTTTCCTTAATGGACTCCATTGTCCAGGGGTCATCTCAGTCTTCTTGATCTATATCTTGACACTGGACCCAGATGCCTCAGAAGGAAAGAGTGAGGCTGGTGCCTGTACAGCCCTACCTCATTTAAATCCAAATTCACTTGCAAGTAAAGACATTACTATCCTGATGTCACTGACCCCCTTCAAGAATGGACAACTAACAACACCCACCTGCTTAGTCCAGTCAAATTGAACAGCTAGCTTCCCCTTGAACTTGACTTACTCTCTCAAGCGTTGGTGCATTTGTGAAGTCCATCCTTCCATGCCTGAAATTCAATTCAGTTGAAATTTATTCAATATCTACTGCATGCCAGGCACTAAGCTGGTACTGAAGCACTGAGGTGGTCAGATGGCACAAGGGATGGAAGACTGGGATGGAATCTGGAAGACCTGAGTTCAATTCTGACCTCAGATAATTACTGATTGTATGACTTTGGGCAACGTGTCCAACCTCTGCCTGCTTCCATTTCCTCAACTGCAAAATGGGTACAATAATAATGCCCACCTCCCAGAGTTGTTGTGAGACTCAAACAAGGTATCATTTTGTAAAGTATTTAGCACAAAGTTGGTGCCATATAAATGGTAGCTATAGGGTACAGAGAAAAAAATTAAACTGTACACTCAAGGAACTCCCATTCTAATGAAAGTTCATATAGCACTACATAGACAAGCACATGTAAAGTCATTTTAGGAGGGAGAACAACAATGAGGGGGAGGAAGAGGAATTCTATACCGCCCATAATGCATTTCCTCCTCGTTTCCCCATACCCCTCCCCTCCATATTTCTCTTCCTTCTAAGCTTAGCTGAATTCAGTATCTTTGGGAAGCCTTTGCTCTCCCAAACTGAAGGACTTCTCTGACTCTACAAATTTTCTTCAAGCACTTTGTGGCAATCTCCACTTTGCTATGCTACCTTTCATTACTCATACAGACATGCACACTCTTACATATATGTATCTATGCATGGCACATGAATAAGTATGATGTAGCTGGGGCATAGTCTGTTAAACAGGGATGCCCACACTCTAGAGTACATTGTCGGTATTATGTTCTAGATCTGCTGGATTGTGTTCCTTCAGGAGATCAAAGTTCTTTCGGCACAGAGACCATGTGCCCTTTTGCATCCCTAAATCCTAACCCAATGCTTTGTACATGGTAGACAATTAATTAATGGCTGTTGAATGATTGATTCGGCAACTTTGATCAATGGCACAGAGACAAATAGATCTTTTGAAGCAACTGTTCGAACTGGTTCCTATCCTATGGTAATTATGCCTACTGGCATATCCTTAATATGAGGTTCAGTTGCTGTTGTATAGAAAAATATAGTCTGACAGGCAAATCCTTTATTTCAAAGGTTGAATGGGCCATTTCCTTAAATTTCTTTCTCCATGCAGTGCATCTCTGAGCATATTGACAATTTCATTATGCTGAGTGCAGTAATTCATATCAACATCCCATCCCTGTTTTAAATTATAAAACACAGCTATTTAAAGAGTCAGGTATAGGCAAACTTATCTGTTTCTTGTCCTGCAGGGATTGGATTTGGGCCAGAAATATGAAAGATGCAGAACATCTTCTTAAATTTAAACACTTCCTGAAATTGTCTTTTCACCAAAATGAGGCCACCTAGAAGATTAAAAGCTCTCTCTTTTTTTCTTCCTCCAAAAAAAGAAAACATAATTACATTCTAATTTAAAACTCTAATTGAGTGCACTTGTATTCTTAAGATGTTTCGCTTCCCTTTGGGGACAATATTCTTATTAGTCACACCGGCTGTCTAATCATTTAAGGGTAAAGTTTCTCCCAAACATATCTATACCTTTGTTGCAAAGCAAATGAGAAAGTGAAAGCCTGTCTTTTTTAAGTGCATCTCAGTTATGTATTTAGAAAAATAATCAAATAAAAGTGCTTTAAAAAAGAAAGCTTTACCTATTTCACTGGAAAAAAATCTAGTTCAAATACTGGTGTGCTGTTTCTTTGTTGATATGTTATTATTGACCAAGTTTATACAAATGTGACCCATGGAAAACTTTTGATTTTTTTTTCTTGGAACTTAGCTGTTTCATAAATTATCCTTCCAAGGCAATTTATTTGTTGAATTCTCAAGGATATTTGGGGGCAGGGGGATTGTATTTTTATTATGGGAATTTGTGTCTGTGAACCATCATGGGCTTCTATTGTATGTATAATCAGACTACCCAATTGCATTTTTCTAGGTGTTTGGTTGATGCTACAGAGATTTGTTTCACAATTTCTATTACTTGCATAATCTTCCTTCATCAATAAGTATAACCTCTTAAAATATGGTAGCATATACCATGGTTGCTGTTCAGTTGGTTAGCTTTGTCCAATTCTTTGTGACTCTATTTAGGGTTTTCTTGGCAAAGATAGTAGTGTTTTGCCATTTCCTTCTCCAGTTCATTTTACAGATGAAGAAACTGAGGAAGACAGGGTTAAGTGACTTGTCCAAGTTTCTAGGACCAGAGTTGAACTCACAAAGATGAATCTTCCTTATTCCATGATCAGTACTCTATCTACTGTGCCATACACCCGTTCTTCCTTGAAGACAACTATTCTGTAATTTCTAGTAGCAATTATCTGATCCTGAATCACTATTACAAAGTTCTGTTAGCAAATTCACATGAATCAGCTATTTATTCCTTATGGACATATTGTAGGTTCAATAGTTTTATTCTTAGAAAGTTGATGTTGCTCTAAAACATTCTCCCTCCTCTTGTCAAAACTAGGCTTCTACTTTATTGCCCAGACATCAGTTCCCATTTTTTTCTTTTTTCTTTTTGGAGGGCAGTTGGGGTTAAGTGACTTACCCAAGGTCACATGGCTAGTTTTTGTGTTAAGTGTCTGAGGCCACATTTGAATTGAGGTCCTCCTGACTCCAGGGCCAGTGCTCTATTTACTGCACCACCTAGCCGCACCTCAGACATCAGTTCTAAACCAGTCTTATTTCTGTCTAGTTCTTCTGTGTTTCCTTGAGGAAGCTTTTTTTTCTTCACAAATGTCTTTTTTGTGTTTGTATTCCCAGTACTTAATATGATATCTGGCATTTGGTAGGTGCTTAATAAATCTCTCTCTCCTCTCCCTTTCCCCCTCCCCTCTCCCTCCCTCTCCCCCTTCCTCTGCCTCTCCCTCCCTTTCTCTCTCTCTCTCTCTCTCTCTCTCTCTCTCTCTCTCTCTCTCTCTGTGTTTCTCTGTCTCTTTTTCTCTCATTGTCTGCCATCTATCTATCTAAGGCCTGTAAGTATAACAGTGGATAGAAGACTGAACTTGGAATATGGAAGATCTGAGTTCAAATTTGGTCTCAGACACTTGCTAGCTGTGTGACCCTGGGCAAGTCCCTTACATTTGTCTCAATTCCTCATCTATAAAACGAGCTAAAGAAGTCTAGCATCTTTGAAAAAAATGGATCATGAAGAGTCAGTCAGACATGACTGAAATGACATTGATTTATTAATGCATATATTTGTTTATCTATCTTCTAGCTCTCTATTTGTATATTTATGTCTGTCTGTCTGTCTGTCTATCTGTCTGTCTGTCTGTCTACCAGATGGTGGTACAAAGAGATAAGTTCCTGAGCTACCAAGGGAAAATAAACCAATAACATGATGTAGCTGGGGTATAGTCTGTTAAGGGATGACCATACTGTAGAGTATATTGTCGATATTATGTTCTAAATCTGCTGGACTCCTGCTATTGTATGGCTTGTGACTTGAGCATATTGGATAAAAAATATCTTTCAAAGTACAATAAAACTTTATTTAAAAATGCAAAAGCCATTCTTAGCTTGGGCTATATAAAAACTGGATGTAGGTCACATTTGGCCCATGACATAAACTCCACATGGAAGGAGTAAACCTTAAACAAATTTATCATAAAGACTTTCTAATAATTTTGATGATTCCTAACCAGGGTTGACAGTGCTGATCTTTTATAAAAGGGCTTCTTCAGACCCATATTGGAATGGAATTGGAATTGGAATCTTCCAGCTTTAAGATATTTCCCTATGCAGCAACATTTAAGAATGATTTTCTGAGTCACCAAGAGCTGAAATCAGATAAGTGGAGAGAAACAGAGATGATAGGATGAAGAAAGGAAAAGTGCCTACACCCAGAAGCTCTGTTTCTTGGAGTGGAAAGTCTGTGTATCTACAAAGCCCACCTATGGAACCACTTGTTCCCAGGACAATGGGAGAACATGATGTAGCTTTACAGAAATCAGGGTGGAACAGTAAGGAATGTCTAGATTACACAAGACACTCTGAAAACACAGGTCAAGGACAATAGAACAGCAAAGCAGAAGAGAAATTTCCAAACGTGAGAAGGAATTACCAGAATAATGCTTCAAGTGAGAAGATGAATTCCTGGATAACATTTGTTTCATGGACCAATAAGAGAAGTTCTTTCCCCAAACACAGCCTCAAGTCAGAAAGTAATGAAGAATAGAGCTACTATGTTGAGAAGCAAAACTTATAGTTCAATGATGCTATGATATATGTGTACTTTGAGGTCATAGAAGAGGGAAATCAGCTTTTTATTGACTGAATTCTTTTCCTGTTGGGTAGGGGTTAAGGTGGTTGTCTAAAGCAAATAGCACTATAATTCTGGAGGACTGTCTAGGTCTTTGGGGAAAGTGTGGCTAACTGGAAGAATTGCTTCATTTTCTAATGGCCCTGAATGATCTGCCCTAATCATTGCCCCACATCATCTCAAGTAAGAAAACTCCCACCTACTGAGAAATAAAATAACATATCCAATGTCACACAAGCTGTCAGTGGCAAAGCTGGGATTTGAATTAATTTCCTCTGACTCTACAGGTAGTGAGTAGATCTTTCAAGTATACAAGATACTAGGTTCTTATTTATAATGTCACCTGAGAGGAGTAGTGCATGACTCAACTGGCACCAGAATGACTTGCTAACATGGATTATTTCATCAGATTAGCTAGCTGAAAAGAGAGAATTGAGGAACGGAGCTAATACATTATCTAAGGGACAGGAAGATTGTATGGAAATACTAAATACAAAGCATATTGGCCATAAGGAGTTAGATTTAAATGACACCTACTTATGGAGCAATCAGAACTCAACAAGAGACATCTGGGTAATCTTGAATATGTGTCTGAGAGAGAGAGGCAGAGAGAGAGAGACAGAGAGAGAGGGGGAGGGAGAGAGTGTGTATGTGTGTATTCAGGTGGGTGTGCACATATGTGCGTGTATATCTGTGTGCAATGTGTGTGCGTTTGTGTGTGCGTGTGCATGCGTGTGGGTATGCAAAGAAGGGATGGGGAATGAGGACAATGAAGATAAGCTGCACCTCCCTGTAAAGAGGCCAGGATGCATTTCATGAAAAACCTTCCCACCCCCATTCACAGAGTTCAAATCTCTTTCACATTCCCTTGCATACAGAAGTTTTCATTTTGCCATGACAAAAAAAAAAGACTTTATTCATAGTGTACTTTATCTTCCTATTTAAAAGTGATGAAAACTATCCCTTTTTGAGGTGTCTGAAAAAAGATAGATAACATTTAGGATTTGTGCATCCAGCTGTCTAATTTCTTGTGGATAAAACCATCTGACAAAGGAACAGGTCCCAATTGTGCTTTTTGATTTTTAGCTGAATGTGGGGTACATGCTGGTAATTTTCAGTCTTCCTTCCTGTTGTACCTCTATTCCATGTTGGGAGGTCACAGAGTTGGTCATCCAAACACTGGGACCTGCAAGTTGTACTTTAATATGTCAAAGATTTGAACTGTGGATTTCAAATGCAGAATCTTCTAGACCACAGATTTTCATGCAGCCCATAGAGCTTTCATTAAAAGCACCCAGTACATGGTTGAGTACACAATAGGGGCTCAGAAAAAAAAATGTTTGTGGAATGAAAGAAGAAATTGGAAAATTGGAAAACTTGGCATGGCCTGACAGCCTAGAAGAACAAAATTGTTAGAATTAGCTTCTGAGAATAATTGTGACCTAAAAACACATGATTTTGAGCATACCCCAAGGGATCTGATTTTCCAAAGAAAACACTGTCTGTCCCCTAAAAACTGGGACCTTAAAAATGGCAGAGAATTTCACAGGATCCATGACCAAGAAATTCTTTTGCTGACTTATATTCCCTCAACATTCATGTTGGAAGAGAGAAAGAAGGTCCCTTACAGATCATCTTCAATGTTTCCAAGAATTTACTTCCATGGAAAGTCACAGTCTCCATTTTGACTTCTCTTCTAAACCTGAAATTCCCTGTATCTCAAATTGCCCATCAGACATGTTATTTCTGTCACAATACTCCAAACCCTTCAAATTTCCTTTTCAACTTTCCCTTAAATTTAGTTTACTACTTCTGTCTGTAAAGCTGGACAACTGATATCTCTGTTGGTCTCCTGCATTCAAATGGTTGGTGTTATTTTATGTTCTTGTCTCTCCTTTAATTCTCCTATCCATTCAATTCCTAAATACTATTTGTTGTCCCAACGTATTATCTATCCCTTCTTGATTCCCACTCTCTCCACCCATCTGGGTCTGTACTAGTATAGATCATTTTTTACTACACGCCCCAACTGAAAGACAGTATGGAATAGTTGAAAGAGCACTGACCATGAAGTTAAGAAGATTTAAGTTTGAATCCTACCTTAGAAACTATTTGTGTAAGTTTGGCCATGTTGCCTTAATTTTCTGGGCCTCAATTTGTCATCTGTATATGAATTGGATCTGATGATATCCCAAATCCCTTCTCACTCTAAATGTATGATTCTAAAAAATGATTAGAGGAGATACTTTCACTCCATGCACCTCTAATCTACACTGCATACCACTTTTAGAATAATCTTACACATCCATCAGAATATGCCTTCCTTCTGCCTCAAAATTTTCAGTGGTTCCCTACTTTTGTTGTTCTCTCATTTTAAGAAGAATCATGTCTTCTTAACCAAATTTGGGGTTTTCTTGGAAAAGACAGTTGAATGGTTTGGCATTTCCTTCTCCAGCTCATTTTGCAGATGAAGAAACTGAGGCAAATAGGGTTAAGTGACTTGCCCAGGGTCACATAGCTGTTCTGAGGTCAAATTTGAACTCAGGAAGATGAGTTTTTCTAACTCCAGGCCAAATCCTCTGTGCACCATGGCACCAGCTAGCTGCATACATTTGTTTCCCTTTTGGTAGACCCTTCCTTTAGGGTTTGCCTTTTTATCTCCAGAACCCAACCTAGTGTCTGATACATAATGGCTATTTGATAAATGCTCCTAGAATGAAAGGAAACCATGTATTTGAGAAGTTCAATGACTTGCCTAAGGTCTTATAAGTCCTAAGCAAAACAGCTGGAATTCTTGCTCGTGTACATCTGGCTCGAAATTAAGCCCTCCCTCTGCTTTGCCAAGCTGCCTCTCTCATGAAGAAATTCTCTCATCCCACCAGTTTTCATGAAACAGAATTGAGAAAGAACAAATTGAAATTTAAATATCATGCAGACTGGAATAAACACATGAAACACAGATTTTGTACCAGAATAGCCTATCAATTAGGATTCAAATAATGCCCAGATGAGCTAACTATATAAAATGGTAATTGTCTTTTTTAAAGTTTTAGTCTTCATATACACCCCTTGCTCTTTTGAAGAAGAAAAGATGCTTTTAACATTTAGAATCATCATTCTGATTTTTAATGCTGTGCCCAGAGGTCTTAACTCAAAAAGCATCATCTTTGTTCTAAATTTAAAGCTTGTAAGGAGAAACAAACCTAATTATACGCAGTATGCTGAAAATTATATCTTAACCACTAATCAGTTGCTTAGATGGAAGAAATTCAAGTCTGCAAAGTGTCACATTTCCAATCCCAAATCCCATCAGAATTTCTAGCAGTTCCTTATGTAATTCTTTAGAAAACTAAAGTTGCACATAGTTACTAAAACCCAGAAGTCTATAAAGATTGAAGGTCCATGTCTTTTTAAATATATAAACAGTAGGAAATGAAATATTAAAAAGAGGGAGAAATCTGTATGAATCATGTACCTTTTATTAGTTGATATAGATTTCATATAATTCACACCTAAATTGGACTCATTCCTTTCAAATTCTCTCTCTCTCTCTCTCTCTCTCTCTCTCTCTCTCTCTCTCTCTCTGTCTCTTTCTCTTTCTCTCTCTCACTCAAATCTGTCTGTCTGTATACCAGATTCACCTAGGCAGGGCTACACTTCAGGAGGGGGCTGGCAGGTAGATGCTATTATTATCCCTATTCTATAGTTAAGGAAATTGAGACAGGAAACAATTAAGTGACTTGCCCTCAAGGAATTAACATTGTTTTGCACCAAAGAAGAATTGTTTTTGTTTTTATTTTGTTTTTTTGCAAGAAGGATGGATTAACCAAATTTAAAGAAACTTCTTTGTATAAAGACAGGACTAAGTAGTCTGAGAGACTGGGTTAACTTCATCATCCAGGCAGGAGCTATGCGTGAACCAATTTAAAAAAAAAAACTCACACAATAATTTCGTGTGTGTCAGGAAAGGAAAAACACAAGGAAACTGCTGCTTTCTTTTCACCAGAGAGAAGTAATATGATCAGGGTTCAGGGAATCTATGAACAAGTAAGGCTATATCCCCCTTCTTTGATGTTTTTGAGTACTTCCTATCAGTAGTCCAAATTTAAGGGAGGAGTCTTAGTATAGTAGAAAGACTGCTGAACTTGATATCTTTCAGGATAGTTTAGAGTCCTGCCTTGCACACTTATTAGGGGCATGGCCCAAGATGAGTCATTTAACCATTTCCAATCTTAGTTTCCTTATCTTTAAAATTAGGATAATAATCATACCAGCTCACATGGTCATTGTTAGAATCAAATAAGATAAAGCATTTTTACTAAGTTAGAACTTTTTATTGAGTTTCCTGCTCAGAATTTAGAAAGCACATTTTCTATGGTCGTTGTAGAAGATGTTTTGGAGGAGGTTTAGAAGTTATTACTTTCATTCTACCATCTTGATTCTGTCCCCTCTCCTAGGCATTTCATTTGTGTAGTGAATTTCTGGTAAGATAATCCTTCTACTAATGTAGTTAAGAACACTTTCCTCAACTTCTAGTCTGAAATTTTCCTAGACCACTGAGAGTGACTTGACCAGGGTCACATAGCCAATATAAGTTAGAGGTGGTACTTGACCACCTTCTAGGACCTTAAAGCCAGTTCTCTATTTACTAAGCAATACTGCCTCTCTTTAAACTTAACAACAAGCATCTTTGGAAATAAAAATATTTCAATGTTGTATACTTTTTTGTTATTAAAAGAAAATCAAATGGGAAAAAACAGATTTTCTCCTCATTTCCTAGTATCATAATAGGAAGAGCTTCTGTGATAAATGAATGAATGCCTTGTAGATATAGTTAAGAAGTGTGCAAGCATAAATGCATTTGGCCTTAAGCTTAAATTCACATCTAGAAATACACTTAAGCCACATGGTATAATATTTACCTCTATCTCACTGGCTCCCTGGTAGCAATTCAAGCATCTCTGAAATCTTCATTAGTCCCTTTCTCCCTGGAATAAGTTAATGCAGGCTTCAAAGATACCTAATTTTCTATCAGGGGAAATTTAGGCACTAGAGAATTTTGAATATAGTTTGTCTCCACATGAACTATGTATTTACTCATGCAAACAGTCCTTTAGGGTGTTCAGTGCTATTATGGCAAAATGCCATAGCTACAGAAAGGACTCAAAATGGACAGCAGTTTAGATCTTTAGCTCAGAGTTAAAAATCTTAATTAAATTCCCAGTGTATCATCCACATAAACTGCTAACTTTTGAAGGTCTGTGTATATTAGTGCTACCGATGTAAAGTAGAATTCCCAAGAATAATTATAGTATTCATTCATTCATTCCTCCATTCATTTATTCAATAATAATTCTGTTGATCGCTTATTGTAAGCAGGGAGAAATATCAAGGAAGTAAAAGACACAACTATAGTTAGTATCTAACATTGAGGATTTACCCCCTTCACTTACAAGGAAGAAATTGAGTCCCAGAGCGGTTAGATCACTCTGTCAAAGACAGTAAATAAGTGGCAGAAGTGAGAATTTAATCCAAATCCCTCAGTGACAAATGCATTATTCTTTATCCACTGCAGCATAGTTGTCAATGAAGTTTCAATTGATTTGGGAGAAGAGTAAAGCATGACCTTGTTTGAGTCACTATGAAATGAAAGAAGTACACTCTAGGAGTTCTAAGTTCTAATGTCACTTCTAACTCTAGAGATCCTTTCAGTTCAATTTCATTGATAGGAAATTGATTATGTAGTAAATGTTACATAGTAAAACGCAGGTGCCTGTGACTATTGTATGATCATTATTCTTAATCATATGTTTGTAATTTACTGATATCAATATTGGCCACATTCACAATTTTGTTCAGGATTGACAAGGTGGAAAACTGGTGGTGGAACATTGCATATGCTGCTAGATTAAACTGATATGTTGATGAGCTTAGCTGAGCTACTCTTTTTCTTTTTTATTCTTTATAATGAGAGATGAATTTCTGGGTAGAGAATGAGAAAACTTTCGAAATGAAAGGGATTTTTTTTAAGCAATCGGGGTTAAGTAACTTGCTCAAGGTTACACAGCCAGTTATTTCTGGGTGTGGTGCTGAGTGTCTGAGCCCGGTATTTGATCTCCAGGTCATCCCAACACTGGGGCTGGTGCTCTTACTAGCTGAGCCACCTGGCCACCCCAGAAAGGGATTTTTTTTTAAAGAATAAATTATTGAGAGAAATCAGACCCAAACCACTATATTCATGTCCCCATACATAAAGAGATAAAGGAAATAACAAAATATTCAACCCAACTCTTCTGTGATATGACAGGCATATATATATTTTTAAAGCTATGTCTTTCTGATAAAGAAATCCCCATTGATCACTTTCTTTAAGGAGAGGTAGCAGAATTGCCCACCTTCACGCTACCATGAAAACCTGTAGTCATTCTTTATGTGAGCATCTGTCAAACCCAGTTTATAATCCACAGACTGAAGAATCAGCCTTCCTAATGTCAGCAACCTGCTGATTTGTGACCACTCAAAGTACCAAAGATTTAAATGAACAAGTAAATAAATAATAGGAGATTTCTTCTCTGTCTCTTTCCCTCCCCAAACACATGGACAGATGAAACTACTCATTTTCCCCCACCAAAACAGGGGGCATCATTATAATTAGTTGTCTCTTATAAAAAGATGAGCCTTACCTAGGAGGTACTCCTTACCTTCGCAGGAGCAAAGGACTACCTGACCCACCTCTAGCAAAAGTATTGTTTTAGCCAAGTACTTTAGTAAGTCCTTTTGAACATGAAAAATTCAGGCCAGTATAACTTATTTTGAAGAATTTTTTTAAAAATACCTGTAAGTTTGGTAAATTTGTCACTATATCTATGCATTAATTTGGTAGTACCATTATTTTATATTGGCATGATCCAACAATGAGCAATTAGTATTTCTCCAATTATTTTTCTGTAAAAAAAATCTTAAATGTTTTTTGTCAGGTGGACTGTCAGTTTCTCTATACATTTTATCTTTATTTTGAATGAAATTTTATTTTTTAATCTCTTTTTCCTAGGTTTTATTAACATACCAAAGGAATGATTTTTTGTGGGTTTATTTATGCCCTGCTTTAGTGGTTATTATTTCAATAAATTCTGTTTTAATTTATAAGGTTCTCCAAGTTAATAATCATATCTTCAAATAGTACTGTGTGTTTTCTCATTGTCTATGTTTTTCCTTCAATAAATTTTCTTTTGTACAATGAACTATAGCACTATATTAAATAATGGTGGTAACAAAGAATATCCTTACTTTGTCCCTGATCTTATTGAAAAGGCCTCTAATGTATCCCATTTTAGATAATGTGAACTACTGGTTTTTAGGGGATAACTTTATCATTTTAAAGAAAGATCTATTTTTTACTACATTTTCTTTTTTCTTTCTATCTTTTTTTTTTTGCTTTTTGGAGGGCAATTTGGGGTTAAGTGACTTGCCCAAGGTCACACAGCTAGTTTTTGTGTTAAGTGTCTGAGGCCAAATTTGAACTCAGGTCCTCCAGGGTCAGTGGTCTATTCACTGTGCTACTTAGCTGCCCCCTTGTACTACATTTTCTAATGATTTTTTCACACAACTGAGTGCTATATTTTATTTTTTTAACTTATTCAACATCTATTGATATATAATCATATGGGGTTTTAGAAATTAATACAACTCATTATATTTATTTTTCCTAATTTTGAATCAATTTTTTTTTTATTTTTGGCATAAAACCAACCTGAGCACAGTGATTGACCTTTAAATATGTTGTTTGTTGAATTGTTTTTTGCATCACTATTCATTATAGTCATTGAGCTATGGTTTTCCTTTTCTGCTTGATCCCTACATTTTTTAAGCATAAGGTAAAATTCTGGGGTGAAGAGATAGTTAAGAATAAGTAACATTAATATTACATAAGTTATTTAAAAAATAGAAAAATATGCTTTCAACCTTTCACACATGTGAGCACACATGTATGGATATATGCATTATGTATATACACACACATATGTACTTGAATGCACAAACATATGTATGTAAATGCATGTATGAATATATGTGTGTACATATATTATATTATGTAATGTTGTGTTGTTATGTTAAATTGTGTTCTTATGTTAATTTATATTATATTAACTTATAGCAGAACTTTTTGTGATATCAAAGAACTGGAAATTAAATGGTTACCTATAACATGGTGACCAGCTAAACAAAATATGCTATTGGATATAATGGAATATAATTGTACCATAAGAAAAATTGAACATCAGGAATGAAGGAAGATTGATGAGGAGTTGTGGGAATTAATGTAGAAGAAAGGGAACTGATTCAGTATAACAATTTTCACAATGATCATAAAAATGTGAAAGAAATCAATATTAAATAACTTCAGACCTCTGCTTGGTACAAGGACCAACTAATGAACTATAACTAACTCATCCTTCCCTCCTCTTCATGGAGAGCTGGTAAACTATAGGTTCAGAAAGTGATATTCATTGTCAGGTGTGTCCAATGTGCTAATTTATTTTCTTTAACTGTCTTTTTGTGAACTTGTGTTTAGTGCAATAGTGGATGCTAGAGGATGATTACTGGGAAATAAAAATGATATACAAAAAAAAATCATGAATAAAAAAATGTTTTTTAAAAAAGAAAGGAATAAGGGGTGGCCAGGTGGCTCAGCAAGTAAGAGCACTGGCCCCAGTGTCAGGATGACCTGGGGGATAGAATCCAGGCTCAGATACTTAGCACCACACCCAGAAATAACTGGCCATGTAACCTTGAGCAAGTTACTTAAGCCCAATTGCTTTTAAAAATAAATAAATAAATAAAAATTAAAAAGAAAGGAATAAAAAAGAACATATGTTGTGAATTCTAAGTAATCAATTCTTACACATGGTTTTGGAAAATATACCTCAGTGATCATTTTGAGACAGTTTATAGTTCAATATTTACATAGTATATTTTTTCCTGATGTACTTATTACATTTCTTCTCTAAATTAAATCATTTTAACATGTAAAGTTGCAAAATGCCATAGTTTTTTTTAGACAAAATCCTTCATTTTATATATGTGGAAACTGAGGCCCAAAGGTATAAAGTAACTTGCCCAAGGTCATTCAAGCAGTTAGGTACAGAGATAGAGTTTAGATCTGATTCCTACTCAAATGATCTCATTAATTCTATAGATTTACTAATAGTCATTCTTTTCTTTAAAATATTTTCTTTCCCATCACCTCTATACCTCTATATTCTGGCTGCCATAACAGTACACAGAGATTGTTTTGGGTGATATATATTTTTAATCTTCTCAAGTGCCAAATATATTTATGTATTTTTCCAAAATAGGGTAATAGGAGGAAGGGAAAAATATTTCTTTCCTTTTCCAAATCCAGCTGCCTTCTGATCTGGACATCCATACAGTCAATCAATATTCTACATATCAACAAAAGTACACAAAAAGTACATGCTCAAAGTCAGTATCTTTCAGTGTCATGAATTTACGCATCAAATACAGGCAGATGACTTATAAATCCAAGCATTCAACTCCAATTTCTTTCCTGAATTTCTTCCCTATATCAGCATCTATCAGTTACATATGTATGCTCCACCTCAGTCCCACAGGTACAAACCTTAACTCATTGTCTCCACGTGTACACCCACACCCACAATTACCCTTTCACTAAACTTCCTTATTGCTGTTGTTGTTGATTCTACTCACAATCTATCAGTCACTCAAGATTGAAAGCCTAAGCATCTCTAAATCTTCGTTCTAACCCCCCCCCACAAATACAATCTCCAAGTGCTAATCCCATTCCATATCTCCCATATTCTGGTCCCTTCTCTTTAATTACACAGTCACCATACCAATGAGTTGTTCCAAAATCCTCTTAATTGTTCCTCCTATCTCTGATCTGTCTCAAGTAAAGGCAAATTAGAAAAATTCAGGACTTCACAACATATCTGAATTTCATCATGATGCACCACCATGTGACTCATCTTGGAATAAAACTAACAACTGTTATATTAGAGCTGAAGTCATATTCCTTTCTACCAGCTATACTAAGAGAGCTGACCTAGACTCATTTCAAATTGAACTTAACTCTATTGCAACAACCTGTATTATAAATGATCAAGCTAATGTTTCAATTGGCTTTCTATTCTCCTGTATTAGATTTAAGTTTAGCAGAGATGGGTCGGGGAAAACATAAGGTAATTCTCTTTCACATTAAGCAGGGCATATACTCTAGCTAGTGTCTACTATACCAATTTCCTAGTTTAAAAAAGAGAGTAGAAAAATAGCAAAGATGATAAAGATGATGACAAAGTTTATGCTCAGGCAATTTACATTTATTAAGCACTTACTGTATGCCAGGAACTAATGAAAAGAACAAATATAAGTTTTGATTACTGACATTTATACTACACTTCCTTGTTTGCAGAGCACTTTCAAGAGATCATCTTATTTGGGCCTGCCTAAAGCCATACTAATTAGAGAACAGAGGTAAAATTGTTCTCGTTTTATACAGAAGAAAGCTGACTCTCAGAGAGATTAAGAGACTTGCAGAGTCATGTAGCAAATAAATATCAGAGGCAGTATTCCAACTCATCTCTTCTTGACTTGAGGTCCAACAATTAATCCACTTTACATACTTCCTTTACATGTTGTGCCCATATGAATGGAGAATGACACATTCCCTTTAGAGAAATAGTATGATTCTGTTCCATTCTCATCTCCTCTTCGCAACCCTTGGATTTCCAGAGAATAACTGCCATTTCCCCAAATCATGCTCAACTGTGTTTTCAGGAAGTTCAAAGGGAAATGATTCTATATCCTGGCACCATATCTGGCTTGGGACCCTATCTGCTACTTGGAATATATCTATATTTCTTAATCTGTATCTTTTTATATCTATATCTATGTCTCACATAGAAAATATCCTTAAATATCCATATCATATCAATAACAATATTTAAGGTTCCTGGGGGCAGAGCCAAGATGGTGGAGTAAAAGCAGGAACTTGGTTGAGCTCCCACACCAACCACCTCCAATACCTGTAAAATATGACTATAAACAAATTTTAGAGCTACCACAGAGTGACAGAGAGAAACAAATCTCCTGCTGAAGGCAGACCTACAGGCCAACAAGAAGTGTCTCTTGCACCAGGATAGGGGTTGAGCAGTCCTGCATGACCCATGAAGGCCCAGACCCAGAGCAGCCCTGACCAGTAACACAGACCAGTGGGAGCAGACCTCAGCAGACTGAATCACCAGCAGCTGTAGAGGTTTCCAGACTTCTCAACCCATAAACGCCAAAGAGAAAGTAAAAGGTCAGTAGGGGAATCTGTTGTAACTGGGTGAAAGAAGAGCATAGTCTGACCCCTGCCCCCTGGGCCAGAGGTGACAGAGGGGGGCCCTCTGCATCTGCTGCCATATGGCTGCCTCTGGAGTTCATGGCCTGAAGATCGTAGGGGTACCAAGTGACCAATCAAAGGGTAATAGCTGTTGCTTAATCTTCTTGGATCTGGGTCACAGTCTTGGGTGGTGGTTCTGAGGTGAGGAACACGAGTTGCCGGAGCTTGTGGTGGCTTGTAGAGAAGGTGCCCTCCTCATAGCTCTGGCAACTGTGAAAACCCCAGCAATTTGTGACACAGCTGTCTCCTCTCTGGAAGCAGAGTTCTACCATGGCAAAAAGCTCAAAAGTATAGTAATTGGCTGGCAAGATAAGCAAGCAGAGGAAGCACAATCAGACCATAGAATGCTTTTTTGGGGACAAAAAGGATTGAAAGATGGAACCAGAAGAGGACAACAGAGTCAAAATTCCTGCATCCAAAGCTTCCAAGAAAAATATGAATTTGTTAAAGGCAATGGAGGAGCTCAAAAAGGATTTTGAAAATCAAATAAGAGAAGTGGAGGAAAAATTGGGAAGAGAAATGAGAAGGATGCAAGAAAATCATGAAAAAAGACTCAACAGCCTGCTAAAGGAGACCCCCCCCAAAAAAAAACTTAAGAAAATAACACCTGGGGGTAGCTAGGTGACACAGTGAATAGAGCATCAGCCCTGGAGTCAGGACGACCTGAGTTTAAATCTGGCCTCAGACACTTAACACTTAACTAGCTGTGTGACCTTGGGCAAGTCACCTAACCCCAAATGCCCTCCAAAAAGTAAAAAAAAAAAAACTTGAAAATAGACTAACTCAAATGGCAAAAGAGGTCCAAAAAGCCAAAAAGGAGAAGAATGCCTTAAAAATAGAATTGGCCAAATGGAAAAGGAATTTCAAAAACTCACTAAAGAGAATAATTCCTTCAAAATTAGATTGGAGCAAATGGAAGGTAATGACTTTGTGAGAAATCAAGATACTATAAAACAGATCCAAACAAATGAAAAATAGAAGGCAATGTGAAATATCTCATTGGAAAAACCACTGACCTGGAAAATAGACGCAGGAGAGATAACTTAAAAATTATTGGACTGCCTAAAAGCCGTAATAAAAAAATAGCCTAGAAATTGTCCTTCAAGAAATTCTCAAGGAAAATTGTCCTGATGTTTTAGAACCAGAGGGCAAAACAGAGGTCGAAAGAATCCACCAATTACCTCCTGAAAAAAGATCCCCAAAAGAAAACTCCTAAGAATATCATAGCTTGATTTTGGAGCTCCCAGGTCAAGGAGAAAATATTACAAGCTGTCAGGAAGAAAAAATTTGAGTATTTAGTAACACAATCAGTATCACACAATATCTAGCAGCTTCTACCTGTGGGGAACAAAGGGCTTGGATATTCCAGAGGTCAAAGGACCTAGGATTAAAACCAAGAATCACCTACCTAGCAAAACTGAGTATAATGCTTCAGGGGAAAATAGGGTCATTCAAGGAAATAGGGCACTTTAAGTTATTCTGGATGAAAAAACCAGAGCTGAACAGAAAATTTGACTTTCAAATACAAAAAAAAGGAAGAGAAATATGAGAAGATAAACAGGAAAAAGAAATAATAAGGAGCTTATTAATTTTGAACTATTTACATTCCTACATGGAAAAACAATAATTGTAACTCAAGAGACTTTTCTTAGTATGGGGATAGATGAAGGGAATATATACATATGCATGCATACATATATATGTGTGTGTGTATGTATATGTATAAAAGGGTATAAGTATGTAGAAATACATATTGAGTGTGTGTATATGTGTGTACTTGTATACAAAGAGAGAGGGCACTGGATCAATTGAATAGGAAGGGATGATATCTGAAAAATAAAATTGAGGTGAAAGAGAAATATAATGGAAGGAGAAAGGGAGAGATAGAATAGGGTAAACTATCTCATATAAAAGAGGCAAAATAAAACTGTTACAATGGAGGGGTAGAGCAGGGAGGTGAAAGGGAATGGGTCAAACTTACTCTCATTGAATTTGGCTTAAGGAAGGAATAACATATGCACTCAATTGGGTATCTTAGCCTACAGGAAAGTGGGGGGGGAATGGGATTAGAGGGGGGATGATAGAAGAGAGCACAGATTGGGGGAGAGGGTAGTTAGAAGCAAACCTTTTTGAAGAGGGACAGGGTCAAAGTAGAAAACAGAATAAGTAGAAGGTGAGATAGGATAGAGGGAAATTTAGCTCATCTTTCACAATATAAGTACTATGGAAATGTTTTGCATAACTACACATGTACAACCTATATTTAATTGCTTGTCTTCTCAGTGGGGGTGAGTGAGGAGGGAAGAAGGGAAATAATCTGGAAATCAAAGTTTTAAAAACATATGTTAAAAAATTGTCTTTTACATGCAACTGGGAAATAAGGTATACAGGCACTGGGGTATAGAAGTCCATCTTGCCCTACTAAAAAGGTAGGGGGGAGATGGGAGAGGATATAAGAGAGGAGATTGGGGGAAGGGGTATTCAATAGGCTTGATATCTTGGGGGTGGTTGGGGAAAGAAGGGGAGAAAACTGGTAACAAAATCTTGTGAAATGAATGTTGAAAACTAAAAATCAATAAATAAAATATTAATTACAAGGAAAAAATATTTAATGTTCTTTCCTATGTAATGTATTGTTACTGGAGTTGAAGGTTCTAAGACCAAAAAAAATTGAAGTAATCTTTGCTCTCAAGAAACCTATATCATACTGGAGAGAGTAGAAGAAGGAAAATATGTATGTAAGTCATAAAAAGAATATATCAATTAACATATAGCAGTCCTTCTGGCAAAGATTGGAGTAGCCACTTTGTGAGGGGAACCTAAATCTCTAAAAACCCTGGAAATTGTATTTCTTCCCAACTTGGGAAGGGAGGAAACCAGCAGATGAAGAATGAGGTGATTTTCCTCCATTGGAATAGTAGGGTGTTTTGTTTGTTTTGCTTTGTTGTGTGTGTTTGTGTGTGTGTGCATGTGTGTGTATGTGTGTGTGTGTCTAATCAAGGGGAATGAAGACAGAGACCAAGGAAAAGCAAGATGGGGCAGAGTTGCCCCAATCTTGGGGAGCAGCAGCATTGCCATGTCAGGGGAAAACTAAAGGGATAAGGCATAATTCTGTTTTATTTTGTTTTTCTAAATTATAGACATCTGCTAGGGAGGCTAAGGTGTTGAACAAGAATGCATATTTCCCATTTCATCTCTAGTTTTTGATATTTCTGCTGGAGAACAATTAATTTAACTTACTACTTTATTATCTATCTGTGTGTATATGTACATATATGTGGATAGATTCATAGATGATAGATAGGCAGATAGATAGATAGATAGATAGATAGATAGATAGATAGATAGATAGATAGATAGATAGATAAATAGATAGGCAGATAGATAGATAGATAGATAGATAGGCAGATAGATAGATAGATAGATAGATAGATAGATAGATAGATAGATAGATAGATAGATAGATAGATAGATAGATAGATAGATAGATGGGCAGGCAGATGGGCCGATAGATAGATGAGAGAACAAGTAAACAGTCAATTTGTCTCCAGAGACTAGAGTTGAGATTTGAAATTATTAAGCCCGTTGGCAACTTGAAATAATATGTAGAGAACTGACAGTCCCTATCCCCTTCCCCTGCCTTAGTTCAGTTCAGTGCAGCTAGCAACTGATTCTAAAAGTATTCTTTTATTCTGTTAGAGATTACATCTCACTGATCTAATCCTATTTCTCAAGGACATCAGTGGCTGACCCCAACCTCTGCATTTCCTTGTATCCCTTTGTTCATGGCATTAGGAAGCAGGACAAAACTGAGGGCCATGTAGGAGTAAGACTTCCTACTGCAGGTATGGGATCCCAGCCTCTGAACCCATTGTTAAAGAGGTTTTTTTTTTTTCCCTTTAACTGGGGGCTTAATGAAGAGCCATTTATTTATTTCATGACTGTACTTTCAAGGGCATAATTACTGTCATCTGAGGCATTTAAATCAGCCTCATGAGACCACATACCTAATGCAGTGATATCTATTGCTCCACATCTAAAAATGTTTAAAGAGGGAAAGAAGCAGACACAGATGAGTGGATGCGCAGATGTAGAAAGTGTGTTTTGGAAGAAGCTGGGGATCCTGTGAGTTGGGAGTACAAAGTTGTTGTTGTTTGTCTTTCATTCTTGAAGAGAATTGTGACATCAGGAAGATGATGCCATGACATATGGGGGTATTGGATTTAAGTGAGGAGGGCTGCGCAACGTCATCCTGTCTAATATTGAATTGTTGGCATCTACTGCCACTGAATTCAATAATATCTGTTTTTCATGTGCTCTCTTGCCTAGAAATTTCTCCGATATTTGACAATGAAGAAGACCTCCAGTCTTCTGGTCACATGCAGGTGCATCCCCAACTTCATGGAGAAACAGCAGAGAATCTGAGACAAATGGGTTCACCTGACATGAGGGGCCATGTTCTAGAGCACAGACAGTGGCAGTCTTGGAAGCAATGCCCAGCTGCAACATCTCTTAACTACGGACTACACAAGCCATTTCAACTCTTCTGAGGTTCAGTTTCTTCAGTTGTGAATGGAAACAATAAGGGTTGCATCCCCTAACCACCTATTCCACTATTTTGTTATGAGAAAAACACTTTGTAGTTAGGCCTTAAAATGTGTGTGTGTGTGTGTGTGTGTGTGTGTGTGTGTGTGTGTCTAATCAAGAGGAATGAAGACAGAGACCAAGGAAAAGCAAGATGGGGCAGAATTGCCCCAAACATTCCCCTTTAAAGTAAGCAGTTATTATTCAATTCTATTTCCCAAATGATCCATTTTTTTACCCTTTTCAAAGTCAGTATTTCCAAGATCCATGATTTCTACCTTCTTTTTTTCTTTCCTCATTCACAGATAATTACATAATTTTAAATCTCATCTCCAGTCTTCAACATCTCTTCTGGAGAACAGTTGATTCTGCTTATTTCTTCATTATTCAAATGACCTAAGATACAATGTTTCCCATTGAAACTCAGATCAGTCTCCTAAATATTCTCCATTGAATTCTAAAACTTCTGAGGGTTCCTTAAAGTTACAAAGAAATTGACCTTCAATTTCAACAAGAAAAATGAAATGATAGTAAAAGTTGGGCGAGAATCCCCAATAATGAACAGAAGGAGCCTACCATGTTTGCCCGATAATAAGACACTGTCTTATTTTGTTTTGACAGAAAAACACCAGAGGGCTTATTTTCAGGGGAGGGCTTATTTTAACGAACATTGACAGCAATTTTAATAAACAGGTAAATGTGAACAAAAAAATGTACCTTTATTCAATAATGATCATGTCATCTTCTTCAACAACATCGTCATAAGTGTCCATACCCTGAATTCCGTCCTGGATGTCTTGCGCCTCCATTTCCTTCAGAAGAAGTGGACCCAATCTGTCATGTCCAGCAATATAGCTCTCTTTAAATGAATATGTCTTGTCCAGGTAACCTGCTCGTAGTGCCTTGGCGACACAGCTGTCAGTAATTTTATCCCATGACTTCTTCACCCAAGTCACGACTTCTTGCAGACAGGGCTTCACAAAGTTTCCACGCTGATTTCTTTCCATTCTATTTTCAATGTAGTCATTGACTTCCATGCGCAAATGGTCCTTGAATGGCTTGTTTATTGCAATATCAAGGGTCTGGAGATAGGTAGGCAGTCATTCCTGCAGGAATCATTACTTGATCTATTCTTCTCTCTGCAAGGAAGTTCTTCATTTCTTTAGCGCGGTGAGTGCTGGCTGAATCGCAGACTATCAGACCTCTTTGGTTACCTCGCATAACAAGTGGCAACATTAAATCAACCCACTTTCTTATAACGGCTTGTGTACACCAGGCTTTTTCAGTTTCAAGAACGTAAATGCCAGATACACGTTCAATCTTATCTTTCTTGCCCTTACTGATGATTAGAGGTGTGCCTTTCTTTCCATCCAAACGAATTGCCAAAACACAGGTGACCCGTGCACTTTCATAGCCAGTGGTGGGAATGTAGATTGACGTTGCACCCCTGTGATGAATTGTTGTTTGAGATCCTTGTCCCATAAACACTGCAGTTTCATCCATAGCAATCATATTGCAGGTTTGGTACTTGGAAATGTCGATCCTATCAATAAAGGACTTCAATGCAAGTGCACGTTTAATAACTTCAGCATCTTCCAGCTTAAACAGTGTTGTTGATCTTCTTAGGGACAGTTCATACCATTGAAGGAAACTGTCCAACCAGTGTTGCGATGCTTTGAATCCTTCTGAGACCATTTCAAACTCTGGTGCCATTGAAAGGGCAAATGCTTGAATATCAGCCCTGCGCACAACCAAGGCCTTTGCTTTCCTGTCAGCAATCCATTCACCAATGAGGATCTCCAAGTCAGGATATAAGGGCTGCCGACCTGATCCAGACCTGCACTTTTTCCCTTTTCCCTCATCCACCTGTTGATTGAGGTTATTATAATCTGCTCTCCATTTTCTGATCATTCGAAGATCCAAAAGTTTTTCTTTACAGAAAACTGCAAGATTCTTGCCATGTGACTCCTCTACAATTGCTTTCTTATACTCAACAGTATAGCTCTTCCTTTTTGTACTCATGTCTGGGGGTCAAAACAGACAGAATAATAAAATTATGACCATCAGTCCTTCTTTTCACTCCATCATGCCCCCTGAGTTCTTCTTTTTTCCTCCATCATGCCCTTTTTATCCTCCATCATGCCCCCTCACTCCCGCTTACATACCGGGTTTTTATGTTGTCCTGCCTCAGCTCTCCTCCGCGGCACTGCTCTCAATGGCGCCAGCAAGCAAATCACTGGGGAAGAACAGGATGACGCGCTCACTGCTGCAGCTCTGATTGGATGCAGCTTGGAGCGCAGCGTGCGTTTCACGGGGGGGGGGGACGGTGCATACAGAGGGTACCGTAATGTAGCATGTAGCGCAGGGGATCACCTTCACTACAGTAGCAATCTCAATAGGGCTTATTTTCGGGGGAGGGCTTATTTTAGAGGAATCTTACACAGTAAGGGGAGGGCTTATTTTCGGGATAGGTCTTATTATCGGGGAAACACGGTAGTATCATATTGCCCTTCCCCTCCCACCCCACTTCATGAATCATGCAATCTGTAAATCACAGTGTGATCTGCTATAACTTGGGGTAGGGAGAAAAGCCGCACATGGCCAAAAGGAGCTCCCTCACAGGAATCATTTGGTAGCTGTTTCTTGGCTTCTCAAAGCTTTTCTCATTTTTGTTGCCTCATTCTCAGGGTAGAAGAAGATAAATGTGATGGATGAAAATCAATCCTTATTTTTCCTTCACTATATTAATAATAATAACAACAGCAACAACAAGAAAAATTAGCATCGACATAGCATTTTATGACTTGTAAAGCACTTTATGAGTATCTCATTTTATCCTCATAACAATCCTAGGAAGCAGATCCTGTCATTATTGCAATTTTACAGATGAGAAAATTGAAAATTAGGGAGACTGAGTGATTTGCATCAGACACACAGATAGTATGTATCTAAGGCAAGCTGGCTTTGAACTCAGGCCTTCCCAACTCCAAGTTCAGTGATCAGTGCACTGGACCAACAATTACAAACCTCCAGCCTAGATCAGGTGGATCATTTTATGCTGTGGATATTTGCACAACCCCCATAAATGGATATAAACTTGGTAAGAGTAACTGAAGACAACTTGACAGTCTCCTTTATTTCAGAATTCTGTAATGAATAAAAAGTGCTGCAGATAGAGCTTATTGGCATAGCAACATATACATGTACACTCTCACATTATCAGGCTAACTTCCAAGATTATCTTGCCTCCAGAAAATGTATTTGCTCAATTTAATCCAAACTGTTTGTCATGATCTTTCCTGCCTCAGATATTTAGTAAGCATGAAGAATAAATGGAATTTGGAGGCAATAGTCTCAATTTAGAATTCATCACTTTTGCTTCAAGGCAGGGAGGAAAACTAAGTCAACCCAGTGAAACATGAGTCCTGGAGTCAGAATGACCCACATAGCTCCTTTGGGTTCTGAACCTAACAGGCTATTTTATATTCCAGCTCCCTGACAGCTGGAAATCTTTATTTTTGGTTTAGAATTTTGTCTTGTCAAAATAATTTAATGATTACTTAATTTTTTTTCTCAAATATCACTCTGTAATTTTTGTTCTTCCTTACCGATACGATGTGTCTTTTGGGAAACCTGTTTGCAATTTGTTATGTCCATTGGCTCTAACAATACCTATAACATATAGATGACAAGAAAGCTTTAATCTTCATTGAGGAAAATAACATATTCTTATTCCTCCTTACTCTTTTATTTTTTTTCTCCTCTGCTACCATTACAAGATTCAATTATCAACCCCAGATATTTAGATAATTTCATACTTAATGTTCTTAAACTGATGGACCGTGGTCATTTCTAGTCTTATTTCATATTGTTCTGCTCCATATAATTTCTCAGTCTTTACTCTAAACTAGTCTACTAGTTGTTCCAAATATACGATATTCAATCTCCCTCTTATGTGCCTTTGTCACCCCTTCCCATTCCAAATCTTGAATGCATATCCTCCTCATTACTATCTGAGAATCCCTAGCTTCTTTCAAAACACAGCCCAGCTGCCACTGTTTACATGAGGCTTTCCCTAATACCCTGAATTACTTTGCATTATTTTGTTTATACTTTTATTAGCTTAACTGTGTCTTCTTCCTGCCCCAGTAGAATATTGGACCACTGAAGTCAAGGCTTGATTTTTTATTTTTGTTAGACTTTGGATTTTTTTTTTCTATTTTTTATTTATCTCACTAACACCTAAAACAGCATATACCATTTTGGAAGGATGGGATGGTCCATTTAATTACCATGGTGACATCACTGTCGCGGGGGGGGGGGAGATAGAATTCACTGAATAGAAATTCCTTATATCAATGTAGTTTGGCAACTTATCTCTAATGTACCTGTAGCAGCCTAATTCAGGCTGATTCAAATTATAATATAATTGGGAAATACTTAGCAAAATACAATAGAACACAGATAATGTTAATGTGTAGTTTTCTAAGTTGATATATGACCATCAGTTATTTTATATGTGGCCCCATTTCTATTTCAGTTTGACCCCTTTGGTTTTAGATATTTGTTTGGAATACTAACATATTCAGTCATATGCTCATTTATAGTCATATGGCTAGTGTGTGCATGAGGCAAAACTGAAGCCGTCTTCCTTCCTCCAAAAAGACTCATTACCCGTGTTACCACTCATTACCTTTCACGTGGGAGGTGTTTAATAAACACCTTTGTGGACATCATTATCTAGCCTCACTAGATGCACTGAGAAGATGGCTCAATCCATGCCCTGTCAGAAGTCAAGGTGGTTCCAGCAAACTGTCCTTACCTATTTTGTTATTTATTTACTGAACAAATCATTTTTAAGCACCTACTATATGCAGAGCATTGTGCTATGATCTGGGGGAGAAACAGAACTCAAAAAAAAACTTTACCCCTTGTTTTACCTTCATAGGACTTGTCATTTGGTGAAGGGAATTAGACATGGACATAAATAAATGCAACAAACTTGAATGCTACATTTGTCTAACGCATATCTATTTGACAAATCTAAATGAAATTTCCTTCCATTAAAGTACCAAACTGGTGCTTTATTATTATGCACCCCAGACCCTGGGTCCCAAGGGCTAGGCTAGTATCAGTTCTGAGAGGTCCTACTAAGCTGAAAATGCTTAAAATACAGTTGTGTGTTAGAATAGAAAGCGCACTGGCCCTGGGGTCTTGAAGCTGATTTTCTAACCCAATCTGTAAACCACCTAACTCTGTGACCCGGGCCCATAAGATAACATCTCTAAGCCTCAGTTATCTTATCTGAGAAATGGTAGTAATTCTCTTATTACCAAGTGAAATAATTTATATAGAGTATTTTGTAAACCTCAAAGCACTCTATACCAACTAATATTTTCTTAATAGATTGTTTATATCTGAAGTCAAAGACCCAAGATACCTAAAAGCAGAGTGTCTTGCCATCAGAAGGTTGGCAAGAGATAGAAAAAAACAAAGAGAAAGGAGGAAAGATAGAAAAAGAAAGAAAGGGAGGGAGGGAGGAAGGAACAAAGGAAGAAAGGAAGGAAGAAAGAGAGGAAGGAAAAAGAGGAAGGGAGGAAGAAAGGAAGGAAGGAAGGAATAATTAAATGGATTAATGATTAAATAAATTAGTGTGAGTGTCTGTGTATGTGTGTCTGTGTCTGTGTCCTTTCCAGTAAAAGCAACATGGAGGCTATCTGCTAATGTAGATAAGAGGCAGTGAGATGTAGCAGTTAAAGTATTGGATGCAGGTTCAGGAAAATGTGAATCCAGGTCTCACCTCCAATAAATACTAGCTATGTGACCTAAAGCAGTTCACTTAAACTTTGTGAACTTCAGTTTCCTCATCTATTAAATGAGAGCATTGGACTTGGTGACCTCCAAGGTCCCTTACAGTTCTAATTCTATGAATCAAACATGTACCATATTTACCTTGGTCAAGGGCATAGCCAAATTGACAAAAATCATAGATTTTGAAGCACTCAAGACCCCAACCCACTAAGTAAAATAGAAAACTTAGGGCCAATCCTTTTTCATACAACAAAAAACATAGTTTTTTATCCTAATTATCTCATTGTGTTTAGTCTTCAATTATCCATATACAACAAATATTTGGTTAAATGTAGAAGTTGTCATGAAAAGGCCTGCTGCAGTTAGCTGATGTTATGATTTGTGTTAGTACAAGGTAACTTCATGGATCCTTAGCATAAGAAAGACTGCAGGAAATACTTGCACCTGCTATTCTGGGTTCTAATTAGGCTTACATTTCTATGTCAACAAATACAGAAATGGCCAGTAGACTTCAGCAGTGAGAAGAAATAGGAAATTTTTGAACCTTAGATCTGTTCCCAAAATGACATCACCAAAGAATGAGGAAACACAGGACAGGGCAATATACTAGGAAAAACTCTAGTCGTGGTATCAAAAAACTTTTTTTACTGGAGGAAGAAGTAATGGCAGCATAGAAGCAGAAAAACTCCATGAACTCCCCCCATAACCACCTAAAATACCTATAAAATATGACTCTAAACAAATTTTAGAGCTACGGAATGCTCAAAATGACAGACAGAAACAAATCTCCCATTGAAGGCAGCCCGGTAGGCTGGCAGGAAGGGTCCATCTCAGCATTCTGGAAGCAGAGCCCAGCCCTAGGTGAGCCCATGGTTTTAGCCCCAGGGCAGCCCCAACCAGCAGAGGCTGGAGTAGACCTCGGGAGAGTGGATCACCAGCAGCTATGGTGGTTTCCAGAATTATCAACCGATAAATGCCAAAGACAAAGTAAAAGGACAGTGTAGAAACTTTGGAAGTTTCTACTTCTGTTGGAACTGGGGTGACACAGCATGGTCTGGCCTCCTCCCCTGGAGCAAGAAGTGGTAGATGTGTGGTGGCCCTAGAGCCACTGCCATGTGGCTGCTTCAGAGCCCCTGGCCTGCAGACTGTAGGGGGACCAAGCGACCATTCTGAGGGGTAATCACTCATGCTTTAACCTGATTGGTCTGGATTGCTTTTTTGGGTGGAGGGCCTGGGGTGTGTGGCCAGGTGCCAAAGCCTGTGGAGGCTTCTGAGAGGGCACCCAATTAATGATTCCAGCAGCTGTGAAAACCCCAGAAATTTGGGACAAAGCTCTCCTCTCTGGAAGCAGAGTTCTACTGTGGCAAAAAGCTCAAAAGTCAAGAGGGACAACATGAGCAATCAAAGGTAGCAAAACAAGCACAGCAATATGACTTTAGATTCCTTTTTGGGGAGAAAAAGGATCAAAGAAGGGAATGGGAGGAAGACAACAAAGTCAGAACTCCTGCACCAAAAGTTTCCAAGAAAAATATGAATTGGTTACAGGCCATAGAGAAACTAAAGAAGGATTTTGAAAAGCAAGTAAGAGAAATGGAGGAAAAATTGGGAAGAAAAATGAGAATGATGCAAGAAAATCATGAAAAGCTAGTCAACAACCTGATTGAAGAAAATAAAACCTTAAAAAATAGACTAATTCAAATGGCAAAAGAGGCCCATAAAGCCAATGAGTAGAAGAATGCCTTAAAAATGCCAAATTTGCCAGATGGAAAAAAGAATTTTAAAAGCTCATTGAAGAGAATAATTCTTTCAAAATTAGACTGGATAAATGGAAGCACGTAACTTTATGAGAAATCAAGACATTATTAAACATATCCAAACCAATGAAAAAAAGGCAATGTGAAATATCTCATTGGAAAAACCAATAACCTGGAAAATAGATCCAGGAGAGATAATTTAAAAGACTACCTGAAAGCCATGATCAAAAAAGAACTGAGAAATTATCTTTCAAGAAATTCTCAAAGAAAATTGCCCTGATATCTTAGAACCAGAAGGCAAAATAGAGGTTGAAAGAATTCACCAATCACCTCTTGAAAAAGATCCTAAAAAGAAAACTCTTAGGAATATTATAGCCAGGTTCTGGAGTTCCCACATCAAGGAGAAAATATTACAAGCAGCCAAGAAGAAAAAATTTGAATATTGTGGAAACACAAGCAGGACAACACACTATCTAGAAGCTTCTACATTAAGGGATCAAAGGGCTTGGAATATGATATTTTGGAGGTCAAAGGAGCTAGGATTAAAACCAAGAATCACCCACTCAGCAAAACTGAGTATAATGTTTCAGGGGGAAATATGGTAATTTAATGAAAGAGAGGACTTTCAAGCTTTCTTGATGAAAAAAACCAGAGTTGAATAGAAAATTTGACATGTAAATACAAGATGCAAGAGAAGCATGAGAAGGTAAACAGGAAAAAGAAATTATAAGGAACTTATCAAAGTTGAACTGTTTACTTTCCTGCATGGAAAAATTATGATTGTAACTTATGAAACTTTTCTCAGTATGAGGATAGTTGAAGGGAATATAAATGTGTATATATGTATACATACATATATGTCTATATACGATGTTATATGTGCCTATGAATACATATGTGAGTGTGTGTATATATGTGTACAGGTGAATATAGACAGAGGGCACAGGATCAATTGAATAGGAAGGGATGATTTTTAAAATGTAAAATTAAGAGGTGAGAGGAAAATAATGAGAGGAGATAGGGAGAGACAGAATAAGGTAAATTTATCTCATATAAAAGAGGCAAGGGAAAACTGTTACAAGTGAGGGGAAGAACATGAAGGCAAAAGGGAATGGGTCAACCTTACTCTCATTGAATTTGGCTTAAGGAGGGAATAACATACACACTAAATTGGGTATCTTACCCTACAGGAAAGTAGGGGTGAAGAGGATAAGAGTGGGGATGGTAGAAGGGAGGGCAGAGGGGGGGGGGGAGGGTAGTTAGAAATGCACACTTTTGAAAAGGGGCATGATCAAAGTATAAAATAGAACAAGTGGAGGGTGGGATAGGATGGAGGGAAATATAATCAGTCTTTCACAATATATCCATTATAAAATGTTTTGTGTAAATACACATTACAACCTATATTGAATTGCTTATCTTCCCAATTAGGATGGGAGATTAGGGGAAAAGGGAAAGAATCTGAAATTCAAAGTTTTAAAATAAGATGTTTAAAAAAATTATTAGTAGTAGTAATAGTAGTAGTAGTATCTTTACATGTACTGGGAAATAAGATATACAGGCATTGGGGTATGGAGATCCATCTTCACCTACTGGAAAGTTGGATGGGGAATGCAGGAGGATATAGGAGAGAGCAGATTGGGGCAGGGGGTATTCAGTGGGATCGCTGGTCTAGGATGGTGAATAGGGGAAAGACAGGGAAAAAATTTGTAACTCAAAATCTTGTGGAAATGAATGTTGTAAACTAAAAATAAACATCAGTGTTATCCAAGGCAAATTATTTTACCTCACTGAACCTGTTTCCTTGTCTGTAAAACAGAGATAATGATATTTCTACTGCCATCCTCCTTCAGTTATCAAGAATACACTTTAAATATCTTAAAATTAAATGTAAATGTGAGTTATTACTAGAAAAATGAAGGCAAAATCCTTAGTATGGAAAAGCAGTGTGGGCACAATTATATGGGTCCACATTTCCTTATCATCGTTCCTTGTACTAAACTGTGTATACAGTCCCTTGAGAAAGTTCAACCCACATTCATATACGTCTACTTGATATATCTAATGAGTGGACAGCTGTGTTGATAAGCTATCTAAGTGTACTAGTTCAGAGAATATTATCAGGGGTCAATGATAACCTGTTGACCAAAGCTGAGACTTTTTCATACCTGAGATGACATTTACAAGACCATTTTTCCCTTCCTTTGGAGTATGGCTATGGCAGAGGGTGCTGGTATTGTCATCTGTGAGGAAGCCATCTTATAGTAGTAAAAATGACAACTATGTAGTTTTCAAGGTATACAGAGTGTTTCATATATATAAGTGTGAGGCAGATAGGTTTAATCAAGTTACTCAAAGTAACAAAATGCCCTGGTTCCCTAACGAGGTAAAAACTGTACAAACATCTTAGACTTTGAGTCATGGTTTTGTTTATTCTATAACTTTCATAAATATTCTTTGCTTTTTTTTTGGTTTTGCTTTTATTTTTTTTTTGCTTTCTGGAGGGGGAAGGTAGGGCAATTGAGGTTAAATGACTTGCCCAAGGTCATACAGCTAGTTTTGTGTTGTGTCTGGGGCCACATTTGAACTCAGGTCCTCCTGACTCCAGGGCCAGTGCTCTATTCACTGTACCACCTAGCCACCCCAATATTCATTTTTTTTAAAACTACTCAAGGCTGGTTAAATAATTGGATATTCAGATGAAACTACTTGGTGGGAGCTTTCGGCAGTGCTATTACAGAATCATCTCCCAACTTCCCAGGAAGAAAAGTATTTGGAATTGAAGTGAGGCTATACAGTAATTATATTTAGATAGACTGAAGAAACATGCTCTGTGACCCAAACCTCCTCTATGTCAGGGGGAGTAGGAATAAGAATCCTCAGATTTATGTGATATATAATTTGATTAATAATAAATATTATTACTATTCCCATTTTATAGATACAGAAACTGAGTATCAGAGTGGTTATGGGTCATACCCAAAGTTACACAATTTGTAAGTGTCTGAAGGAAAGGTTTTCTTGATATCAAGTCACTGCTATATACCCTACACCATATTTGATTGCTATACCATGCTTGATCCTAGTTATTTTTTTAATATGAAGAATATTATATAAAAAATAAGTATTATGCCCATATCTCTAGTCAAAATAAAATAACAAAATTTCTATAGTGGACACTTGCTTTAGTTTCATAATGTGCCAATTTGATCTACCCTACCATGCAATGAAGGGCAGTTGGGTGCTACAGTGGATAGTCTGTTGGGCCTGAAGTCCACAAGATTCATTTTTGAGTTCAAATCTGACTAGCTGGGGCAGCTAAGTGGAACAGTGAATAGTAGAGCACTGGCCTTAGAGTCAGGAGGACCTGAGATCAAATCTGACCTCAGGCACTTGACACATTTACTAGCCGTGTGACTTTGGGCAAGTCACTTAACCCCTATTACCCTCCAAAAAGCAAAAAAAAAAAGAAAGAAAGAAAGGTTTATATCTGACTAGCTATGTGACCATGGGCAGGTCACTTAACTCCATTTGCCTCAGTTTTCTCATCTGTAAAATGAGCTAGAGAAGAAAATGGCAAATCACTCCAGTATGTTTGCAAAGAAAACCCCAAAAATGGGGTTATGAAGAGTCATATCTGACTGAAGTGACTGAACAATAGCAACACTATACAATCAATTAAAACATATTATGGATATGGGTCTTCTGCCCTGCTGAAGAGAATTTTTCAGCACAGACATGAGATTACTATTAATTACTGAGTTGTATGAAAGATTAAAACAACACCTCCAAAAAACAATGTGGGCACTCATTTTCCTTGACCTTGATCTCATACGATCTAGAAGGGGAAGGAACCTTAGAGACCATCCATTCCAAAGCTATCATTTTGCAGATGAGGCAGCTGAAGACTGGACTGGACAGAGTGACTTACCTAAAGTCACACAGATACTAAGTATGAAAAAAACAGGATAAAAAATTCTGATCTTCCAAGTCTAGATTCATCCTTCTCTCCATTGCTGCCAGCAAGGGTTACAAACCAATCAGAGTTATAAGTCAGAGGAGAGCTCGTCCATCATATGACAACGCCATAAGGAATTTAAATTCTAATGAAGATTAAATCCTCCTGCTCTCTTTCCTTGTTTTTGTTGTTGCTTTGTTTTGCTCCTTTTCCTAATACACACAATTTATAATGATCCTGGCACACAGAAAACATATGGCTAATAATTCACACAATCGATAAATCACAGCTGAATCTGGACACCCACTTTGTTATAAAGAAACATTGCAATTTATGTAATGATTGAAAAGAATGATGTGTTGTGTTTTTTTTAAAGTAGCTTCACATTTTGATTATGTGGGTGATGGAAAAAAATTAAAATAATGCACACTGATTCATAGCCAAGTGTTCTTTGACTATTCCGGCAGGCCTAGCTAATGGATGTGTGTGTTATTTATGACCAAGCATTTTGCAAGGAGATGCGATCACCAGTGCTAAAGCATGTGTTCTATTGATTTGTTTTCCAGTACTTCAGATTAGGATTGAAAGGCAATGTGGCCTAAGGGAAAGACATTTGAACTCAGAATCATGGTATCATCATGGAATCATTCCGTTTTGATTTGGAAAGCACCCTGGAAGTTATCTAGTCCTCCTTCCTCATGTTACAAGACACAGGGAGGTAGAATTACTTACCCAAGATGCTCTACACAAGAAGGAGCATGAGCCCAGCCTCTAAGTTCCAAATGAAATCCTTTCATTCTAGATCCACTATTCATTCCAATACTTTACCACTTCCAGAAGTCCCACGTTCAATTTCCACCTCCATTTCTTACTCACTTAGTGACTTTATAAACATGACCCTACCTGTAAAATTGGGTAAAGTCATGCTAGAGGTGTGTTGGAGTCAACTCTAATGGGTTTCTGATTTTTAAAATGTTCAAATATAAAATTTTTCAAATTTAAATAAAAAGTGTGAACATTGCCTTGATTTTTGGGAATTTGTTTTCCTTTTCCTAATATTCTTAAGAAAGTGATGAAAAAAGTTTTAATATGGCCTATTAGGCTGAAAAAATATCAAAACGGTACATTTTTTAATGAAAAACCAATTGTTAAACATTTATTATCACAGCTGAACTACACCAAGTTACAAGATTTGAATAAGAAACTCACAAAGAGGAAGAGCTTTGTGAGAGTATTTGGAAGCTAATAAAGAAAGATGTCTTCCTTAATTAGTCAGAAAATAAAAACCTTCCTCATTTTCCCTGTCATTCTTGGATGGGACATATTATACTTTTTCTGTCTATATTTTCTATCACCAAATGATTCTTTAACAGTTCAAATCAACAAATATAGTTATTAAACTCCTAGGATATAGAATGCATTGTAAGAGAGGGAAAGAGGGCAGAGATTAAACAAACAAAAATAAAATCGTACCTGACCTAAAGGTTTTCTATTTCACTGAAATCAAAAGACCAGAGTTAAAATCCAGATTCAGATACTTTCTAGCTGTGTGACCCTGAGTAAGTCACCTCACTGCTGTTTGATTCAGTTTCCATAACTGAAAACAGGAATAATAACTACACCTCTACCTCCTAAAGTTATTGTGAGGATCAAATGGAATAATATCTTTAAAGCACTTTGCAAACTTTAAAGTGCTACATGAATTCGGGTAGCTGTAATAATTATTATTGCCATATGATGGAGTTAAATCCAAACTAAATAAACTGACAGAGTGTTGGACTTGGAATCGTAGGGATCTGAGTTCGAATTTTGCTTCATGGACTTAGTGGCTGTACAAATCTGGACAAACCATTTAAATCCTTCTCAACCTCAGTTTCCTAATCTATAAAAAGAGGATAACAATAAGAGGCTTCAAATCATAGGATCTGGTACTAGGGAGGACCTTCAAGATCATGAGAAAAGCCCAGTTTGTCTGGATCATAGATTGTGGAGTGGGAGCAATGTACAACGAGGCTGGAAAAAATAGACTGGAATTGGAATTTTTAAATCCTTTAGAGCTAAACAGAGGAGGTATATTTTATCTTAGAAGCAATAGAAAGCCACTGGAATTTGTTAAGTAGGGGAGTGAAGTGGTCAGAGTTGAGGTTATAGAAAATCACTTCAATAGCTATGTGGAATGGTGACAGGCTTGGGTGGCAGGGAAAACAATGAAGAATCTGTTGAAATAATCTTGGTGAATGTTGATACCTGAACAGAAGTGATAAGTGTATGCATAGAGAGAGAGGGTCAAGAGGTGTAATGGAAGTATAAAAGACCAAATTTAGCATCTAATATGATACAGGGAGGGAGGGAGAGTAAAGGGTGGAAGACGATGCTTGAGCTAGACTGGAAGAGTTCAAATCAGCCTCTCTAGTGTGAATGATTGGTTGAATAAGCATTCATTAAGTCTGTCCCTGTGCTAAGTGATAGGGGTACAAATGCCAAAGTAAGATGTAGTACCCACAGTGACAGAAAAACAGACTCTCAAAGAGTCATGAGATGTCTATATATTAAAATATACATTTGGATAGAAATACACATATAACAGGAGAACCACACTTCATCTTTCTTTTCTGATTAACTGTCACATTGAAATGATAATATTCTCATCAGCTTAGCATTGCATTGGATAATAAAGGGCTCAGGATCCTTTATTTTAGCCTGTGATGAAGTTGTACTTGCCTTGTATTTGCTTATCTCAGTTCAACTCTTCCTTCCCCAAAGAAGAGGTCCAACTACTTACCTCACCTTATTCTGACTGAGGCTTAAGGTCATAGGATCAATATTCAAGAAGGGTGCTGGAGACCACCTAATTCAATACCCTTGTTTGACTGTTGAGGACATGTAGATACAGAGAGGGTTCATGTCTTGTCTATGGTCACAGAGGTTACAATAAGCAGCAGAACTATAATTCAAACCCAGGCTCTCTGACAGCAGATTCAGCTCATTTTCCAGTATACAGTGATTAGTATACTTACTACATATTGTTGGGATCACCAAGCGCTTCTTTTATAAGATGGTGAACCCTCACTGCCTTCATCTTTCATTAAGCTGCCTCCAAGAAAGTCATTCTACAATTCCCATTAATCTGTCCACAAAGTTAATACCCAAATCTCACATACATTACCTCAAATGAGGTAATATTTGTAAAAGTGCTTAACAGTTCCTGGCACATAGTAGGTAATTAATAAAATATTTATTCCTATTTCTTTCCCTTTAGACCAGTACCAATTTTCCTCACAACTGTAGTTCAACATTTCTAACTCTCTGCTAGATATCTTTTTTCCAGGTCCTTCCAGAACCTCAAACTTGGAATGTCTAAAACTAAATTTAGTTCTCCCATCTCCTACCCCACCAAAAAAAAAATCTCTCTCATTAATATTCCTGTTTCTTGAAGGTGCCTGATTTCACCATTACCAGTCTCTAACCATCTATATCCCATCAGTTGGCAAATTCTATTGATTCTACCTCCACAGAATTTTTCATCTATTCCCCCATTTCCTCATATTGCTTCAGGTAATTCATATTTGGATTTTCATTGCTCCTTTCATGGAAAATGTGTGGATTCCTAACTAGTCACATAATCTCATCTCTCATCTCTCTTGTCCATCCTTCACATCATTGACAAGAATAATCTTCCTAATACATCTCTCTCATCACATCCCACCTGTAGTTAAAAGGGAATTGGTATTGATAGGACTGATGATTATTTGAAACAAATTCTTAAGGCCTTCACTTACAGTCAGCTCATTTCTACATTGCAAGTATTATCTCAGAAAGCAAACAAAGAAACAACTAGTAGAGTTGTTTAGCAGTAGTGGTTGTAATGATAAGAATAATGGTCCCTTTCATTTGTCAACTGAGCAGAGGGCCTAAACTCAAGAGATTGTAGCCAATCAAGCGTGGTGAGCAAAGAGTTGGTTGAGTCTCAGCATATCAATCCAAAGACCTCACAGTGGGCTTTTCATGTTGATTTCATGGTGGGGTTTCCTTGTGATGTGTTAATAGTTTTATTGCAAAACCACATTGGCCCATGCAAGTTTATGCTGTGGAAATGGATGAAAGGCTTACTATGAGCTTGTACTGAGCAAACATGCAAAACTGTACAGGCATGGGGCAGGTCAGATGGTCTTATATGCAAAAAATCATTAAAGTTAACTATAGTTTCTGTGTAGAAGAGACTTACACAGACTGCTGATGTCTTGCCCTTCAGGAAGACCAAAGACGCAGATTGGGGGTAATGGCATTTGCATGCCATAAATAAGGTTTTCAAAAAGTTGAGTTCCTTGCATACTACTCCCTTTCGTAGGCTTTGGATTCTCAGTGGAGGACAAGTTACATGATATATGAAAAATGTCTGTTTGCACGTTATGCAAAGTGGGATTCTTGTGGAATTAAAAAGTGAGAATTTATAAAAAGTAACATTACAAAGTGTCCCTTGTTTTGTCCCCATACCCACATATGGTGTTTGCTAGGTAGCTGTCTACCTTGCCAATTCTAAGTTTAAGGTCTGCCAGAAATTAGTTCTTTTCAAAACACACATACACACACCTATATAATTTAACATAGATATTGGAGTGTTCACACCTGGGAATATTGAAATAAGAATTTTAAAAAACATTTGGCCTAAAGTCTCAGAGCTACCATAAAAACCATGACAAAGAAGAGCTTCCCTGTCATGTTTCAACAGCTATGCCAAATTTTGTCAAATCCAAGTAACTATATGTATTATTCATCAAAATTCAATACTGAATGAGAAGATAGTAAATAATGATATCTCTCTGAAAGATTTATTGTACTGAGAGAAGCATGGCCTTCAATGAAACCATTTCACTTCCCTAGTGACTGGAAATGAATGAATAGCTTTTTTGAGTTATTATTGATTGTGCTGTCAGGTAGATGGACCACACCCAATGGTTTAACAGAAATATACAAATGGAATGACTCTAGGAAAAATTTAGCAAACCAAAAGGATGAACAATGCAATTAAAAAAAAAAAACATTATTGGGGCGGCCAGGTAGCACAGCGAGTAAGAGCACCAGCTCCAGTGTTGAGAACACCTGGAGATCGAATCCCAGGCTCAGACACTTAGCACCCACCCAGAAACACCTGGCCGTGTAACCTTGAGCAAGTTCCTTAACCCCAAGTGCTTAGGGGTGGCCAGGTGGCTCAGCGAGTAAGAGCACCGGCCTCAGTGTCGGGATGACCTGGATCAAATCCAGGCCAGAAATAACTGGCCGTGTAACCTTGAGCAAGTTACTTAACCCTGATTGCTTTAAAAAAAAAAAAGCATTATTTATGATGACTATAGGTTCAAAATATCTAGGATAATCTTGACTTCAGGAAAATAAATTTCACTTTTTCATAAGTCTTCTACATCTGACCTTGATCTCAATGCCTCCTGACTTCTCCAGGTAATTGACCATGTAATCATCTCATTCTTTCTCTTTAGTATTCAATTTCTCCCTATATACTAATTTTTTACCTGGTACTTATGAACACATTAGCCCACCCCATAGTCATCTTCCTCTCAACTGCCAAAGTGATTTTCCTGAAGGGTAAGTCTGATCACAACCTTCTTCTCAACTCCCCCCAACACACACTCAACCAATTTCAGTAGCAGCTCCCTATTGACTCTAGCATCAAAAAAGATGTGTCAGACACTTCTGTTTGACATTTAAACCTCTTTGAGATTTAGCCACCTCCTCTGGGCTTTTAATACTTTACTCACCTTCTCATACTGTGTTTTGGCCATACTAGCCCCTACATACTATTTTGTGCATACCATGCTTCCTCGCTCTACCCCATATATTTGTAATGGAAGTTCCCCATTCCTGGAATGCCGTCCATCATTAACTTTACCTCTGCAAATCTGTGTCCTTCAAAACTTGGCTCAAGCACATCTTCATGATACCTTTCCTGTTACTCTAGGAAGCTAGGTGTCTCAGTGGATAGATGTAATGCCAAGCAAAGGCAACTTCCAAGGTTCAGAATACCAGCATAGTAACTCTCCATTTTATTCAGTGACAAATTAAGACAAAGCATTCACAGAAAAGAGAAAATCAAAATACAGCATTCACCAAGTTTAATTCAACAATTTCCAAGTATTACTCTATCCCTGGGAAGTACATTCATTTATTCCATCACAAAGCCTCTCTTCTCAAATGGAGATTAAGGTTAGTTTCCAATCATAAACAAAGTACATTCATTTGGTCAATCACAGAGCACAAAAAAGTGAATTTTCCCACCACTGGATCACAACTGACTTACAATTATCATCAGTTAATACTAAGCACATTCTCAAAAGGGACAGTAGAGAGCACAAAGGCCATCTACCCCTGAGCTACAACAATGGTAAGATATCATCACAGCATTTAATACCCAAAGAGAGGTGTTTTCTTCATCTTGACTCTAGGCCAGTTCTCAGCAATCTCTGTTCCTGGGGAGACAAAGCTTAACAAAGCCACAAGATACACTGCCAGTGTCCTCATCAATTCACTCTGCCTGCATAACAGTCTCAGGACCCCTGAAAACATCAGCAAGACCCTCTTCTAGGATTTCTGTAAACACACAACAAGAAAATCCTTCTTCAGGGCTTCTGAACCAACAGCAAGGCTCCAGAACCTCTGCAACAACAGCACTGTCCTTCACCAGCAGACAAATCTGGCAAAACAACATCAAAACAGAAAAAATACCAGCATCACAGCCATGTCTCCTCAGTCCTTGGCAGCTCTGGGTGGCAGGTCTCAAAAGTCCTGGGCAGCTCCAACTGGCTATCAGAAATCCTCTCTCTCTCTGCCTCCACAATGGTGCTCCCAAAAGTTCTTCTGCCTCTCTCTGCTTGTGCCTTCTCTAAATCCATGGCACCAGCTCCTCCCAGTTCAGCTCTCTCTTTTCAAGTCAACAAGTCCATGCCACAAGTGAGATTCACAAGCTCTGGGTTTCAACACTCAACCCGAAAACCAAGCCAGTACAGGGGAATCTTTAAATTCCATTACTGTTACAATAGAGCAATAAGCCTGGATCCAGGAAGACTTGAGTTCAAATCCAGATTAATTAGCTGTGTGATCCATGGCAAATCACTTAAACCCTTTTTAAACAGTTTCCTGGCTTGTAAAATGGAGACAATAATAGCACTTACATCTGAGAGTTGCTTTGAGGATCAAATGTGATGATATGAAACATTTATTACAGTAGCTGGGATGTAGTACTGTATAAATGTTAGTTAATATCGTCATCATCATCATCCTCACTCTCAGCTGCTATTGGACCCTTCTCAATACTACATTATATTAATTTCATTTATATTCACGTATATATACATACATGTACCTGCTATATTACCTCTCTCTATAGAATGTAAGGTATTCAAGTGTAAGGGCTATTGGACTTTTGTCTGTGTAACCACCCCATATATAACAAAGTAAGCCCTTAAAGAATGTTTGTTAATTGTTTGATGTTATTTTTCAGAAGAAATAAATGCCTTTCATTAGACTATGTTAACTAAGTTTTAAGAATTCCTAGAACCGAAATCCCTCATATCAATTTTGAGAATATCTTTATGCTCAAAACGAATGGTAAGAATAGCAATTGCTCAAAATGCTAAACTCAAATTGCTGAGATTTTTTTTTGCAACCTGTGCAAGAATTCTTATGAAAGTAACCTGAATTTCTAGCATATACCCATATTGCTTATACAGTGTCATATAAAAAGATAATTGGAAAGTGGAGAGAGGTAAGCAATAGGAGAAACAGGGTGACTTGAGATAATAGATTTTATAAAAAGACCTGTTGGATGTTGGTTATGTGTACAATATATCATATGGCTCCTTAATGAAGATTTCAAATCGAGGCTACAGCTGCTCACTTAATTGAGAGATGTTACCATTGCCTGAAAGATTCTCAGAAATTGAATTCATGGACATACCTTCTGTTTCCCCAATTGTGACCCACACAAATTGCCAATGTGTTCTTGGAGGCAGGCATGCTATCATTCTGGAGGCCCATATGCATGCACCAGACAAAAAAAAACCTATTGCTTTTCTGTCATTTTATTTTAAGAATCTTTTTGGATGTGTTAGAAATAGTCACAATTAAAGAAAATCTAAGAAATTAGAGACAACGTTATTAACGGTATTAAAAAGTCAACAGTTAAGATCTTTTTCTTTCCCCCAAACTGAATTCTGACAAAAGTAAATATTGGAGGAAATAGATTTAATTTGTAATGCATTTCAGCACTCAACACAGTAAAAAATATTTTCTCTTATTCCAACAACGTTTAAGGAAAATGAGATGTTATATTGGGTCTCAAACTTAAGCTATGTCTGCACTGTGTCAAAGCATCCTATCTTATCTGTAGAGAAATTTATTGAAACCAGGTTTTGGACATAATTTTGACTTTTAATTTTTTAGCTTTTCAGTTGTCTTTCTCAAGGTTCTGTAAAGATAATCTGAGTGAATCATGGAAACAAATTAAGTGAGCTTTATTTTCCCAAATAAGCAAATTCACCAAGTGTTTATTGAGAGTGTTTTTTTGTGTTTACCTTATACACAAACACTGTGGAGAACGCTAAGATGAATAAGACAGTCTATCATGAAAGATCTGATGTGTACACACCAAATCCCTCCAAAGACAAACCAGTTTAGTATTATTAAAAGAGGAAACATGATCAGTTATCTAATAAGAGGAATATTTCATGGCTTACTTTTCCTTTGGGTGATAATAGGTCTTAAAGATGTGTGGGTTGTTTAGTGAGGACTTGCATCTCTAGTATGAGGGCTTGGTGAACCCTTCTCAGGATTGCTCATATTCACCTGGCATTCAACCCCCACTGTGACTCCAAGAAACTATAACATGTGCAGTAGCCACACCTCAGTAAAACCATCTTAGTAGATGGGCTAAACCAGGTTGAGGGTAACTGATACACCTCAAACCCCTGAATGAATGAGGGGGTTGTCTGCCCCAAACATGTGAAGACTTCTCCTGGATTAATGGGCAGTTGAGATCAATTTGTTCCAACAGTTAAGGAGTCAACTGAAGCAGGTACTGTGGAACACATAAAGCTTAGACACAGAGGACACCAACGTTAGCCACTGCATTCTGGGTCATCACCAGCATCCTGACTTGGTTCTGCCACTGGAATTTGATGACTCTAGAAGAGAGAATGAGGTTGATGACTTTGTGCAACTCTGCCTCACTTAAATCCAATTCACATGTGAATTAGGACACTACCCTGTGATGTCATTTGGTCAACTCAGAAAAGAAAAGGCAAACAACCATAGGTTTTAGAAATTTTAAGTGATGGAAGGACATGGCAGAGACCTCTGGGTCTCTCCTTATACCAGTTTTCCCTTTCCTCATAGCCTGTCCCTGGTACAGCTTTCTCTTATAGGCTGTTTCCTATAAAGTCTGACTGTAAAATCTGCAAGAATAGACCTTTTGCAAATCCTTAAAATATTTTCGCTTACCATCAGCCTTATGCTGAAATGCTTTAATAAGACTAAAAGCTTTTCATTATGCAATTAGAGATGAGGCTTACATCACAGATATTCCTATGAGAAGGAATACACATGGTCTTTAATTCCCATTAGAGTGCAAATGAATCATATCCCAATCTTTCCTGAAAATGCATTTTGATAGGGGACAAGGGAGAGAGATCCCAGAATATCTTCCAGCTTCTACTCTTCTGTCCTCCAAACCATACTCATCTGTGAGAATAATCTCACCAGGCCACGGAAAGTACTTAAGAATGTTGGTTCAATTTAATTGAATATCTCTCCTCCATTGAAAAGCTTCAGTAACTTCATATTGACTGTTACATAAAGTGGAAACTCCTTTTTTTTTCCTGCCATTTAAGCCCCTTCACAAGGAGAAACTACCTTCTTTTTCCAGCAGGTTTGGATTCGGGCACCTACATGTCTTAGGCTCTTGTTCCTTGGGCCCTTTGGAGAATGGAATTTCATGACTCTCTATCCGAGTTTAAAATCTTCCTAAGTTCACAAGCCCACATAAATGTCCTTCTTTTTCTCCAGTGATTCAAAGGATCTATGATCTCTTCACAAGATCTACCACACATCAATTTCTTCCCATTGGAGAAAAGAAACCAATACCACTCTGAGATCCTGTGCATATACTATGGCAATCTTTGTTTTTATATTCAATGAAATCTTTGTTATGCATTTTAATAATGAATTGTTTTAATCCGCAAAACTTTTTCACAGTCCCTTTGATTTTCTAAGACCCTGGACACTTTACCTTCAATTGCTTTTGGATAATAAGCCTATTATGGAATCAGAGAGCCTGGTTTCAAATCCTGACTCTGCTGGTTGCAACCTGTATGACATTAGGCAAGGCATTTAATTTCCCTATGCTCCAGTTTTATCATCTCTAACAAGAGGGTTTGGACTGGATGACCTCTGAAGACCCTTCCAACTCTAAAATTAGGAATCTATATTCCTCACTTTCCAACTTCAACTCATCTTAATTTCCTCAGTGCACTATGCATGTCAGTCAAATTAATAATAATAACAATAAATAATAATAGCTAACATTCTATGGTGCTTTAAGGATTGCAAATAGGTTTGCATGTGTTAAATGATTTGATCTTCATAATCACTCTGGGGAGAGGTATTATTATTACCTTCACTTTACAGATGAGGGACACAAGAACTGTTAAATGGTTTGCCCAAGGTAAACACTTTAAGTGCCTGAGGTGAGATTTGGATTCAGATAACCCTGACTTCAAGTCCAATAGTACACCACCTCTGGGGACAATCATTGGCCTCTCAAACACATCCTTTCCTTTATGTCTCTATGCTGTTGTTCTGTCTTACTCTCTCCTATAACCAAGAGCACAGCCTGATATATTTAAAGCTGGGAGGGTCTTTAAAAGTCATCTAACAGAACTGACATGCCTTTGCAAACAAAGAAACAGAGAGCTGGAGAGATTAAATTTCTCATCCAGTAGCATACAACTAGCACCTGAGTAAGGATTTGAACGCAGATCTTTCTGACTCCAAATCTAGATTCATTGCACCATATTCCCTGTTAAACGTCTACTTTAAATGTCTACATTGAATATTCCCTTCTTCATTGTCATCCATTGATTTTTTTTGTCTTTTTTTTGGGGGGGAGCAGGGCAATTGGGATTAAGTGACTTGCCCAAGGTCACACAGCTAGTAACTGTTAAGTGTCTGATGCTGTATTTAAACTCGGGTCCTCCTGACTCCAGGGCTGGTGCCCTATGGACTGCATGACCTAGATGCCCTACTTTGTTAAATTTTTACCCACTGTTTAAACCCAGCACAAATGTTACCTCATCCAAGAAACCTTTCATGAACAAGTTCCTTCCGTACAAACCCCCCTTCCTAGATCTCACATAATGCTTTGCTTTGTTTCTTTAAAGACACACTCAGCATGTAAACTTGTGCCTTATCATCATCACCATCATCATCCTCATCATCATTAACTATGTTTATATCACATCCCAGTGTAAGCTCTATAAGCAAAGCTTATGCTGAGTGTCATTAGAGAAAAGCAGGGCAGAGCAGTAGTCAGGAGACATGAAAGTTGTTTTTTTTTTTTACCTTGCTTATAATATCTAATAGTTGCATGATTGTGACGAAGTCCTTAATACTTTCAGAAGTTCAATCACTGGTTAAGTATCTTGGAAAACTTAGAGTTGCATTTAAATGTGAGTAATAATCTTAGTTGTGTGGTTTGTCCTTTTTTCCCAAAGATGACCATGACAACAGGCAGATGATCCTATGACTTGTAATTAAATTGAATCTGAGTGAGGGAAGACTGTGCAAAGTCACCAGCCTCACTCTCTCCTTCAGAGCCATCTGGGTCCAGGGGCCAAACAGTAGGCACAGAATGAATCAATTAGAAATAAGAACTAAAGTATAAACATCCCCATGATGAGTGATATGTGGAGGCTGAGATTTACTTTAGAGAATAGATGACTAATATCAAATTGGTTCCTGAGAACATGATTTGACCAGAAGAAAACTTGAGGAGAATTAGCTCCTGAAAAGGGAGCCAAAGGACTGGTGCTGTTAGACATGGAAAAGGAAGAAAAGACTCTTTAATGGGAAAGAAAGACAAAAGACAAACTATTGGGCCACTTCATAATTGTATGTTTACAGAGCCTACTGACTCTGACTTTTAAGTGTCTTAGACTTATGGGAAATTGAAGCTCTTCAGTCAACAAAGTCAACAAAACGGGATTCTCACAGACATACCTGAGACATATCTTTAGAAGAAAGGGGAAAAAAAGAGGCTCCTTCTAGCCTTGCTTTTCCTTTCTAGATTCATGTTTATCCTCTTCATTTACTCTGATTAGAGTCAAACTGGCCCATTCGCTGCTTCCTTTATGGGACTGTCTCCCACCTGCCTTTAATTAGGTATCCTTCATGTATCTTCTCATCTCTGCCTTGTAATAACCCTCGCTTGCCTCACAAGCAAAGCTCAGATAAAATTACTGATATAAAGCTATCTGTCCAATAGTCAATGCTTCTCTCTTGGTATGACTTTGTATTTACTTATCTATGTACAAACTGCCCTTCCAACCCACTAGGAAAATATAAAGTACTAGAATTAGAGGAATGGTTTCTTTTTCCCATTGTGTCCCCAGAGCCTTGTTGCATATATAAGGTGCTTAATACATGTTTATTGAATTGGTATGTGTTGGTAGCAACAATATCACAACTAAAGCAGTATCCTTGTTACATGGAATGTATTAAAAATTTTAAGGCATTAAGTGGCTGCCCTCAAATAATTTTATTTGGGGGTTTTACAATTTTACAATACATCCCAGTTTTATGTAACTTGGTGATCTTAAATACAGAGAGCTTAATTGTTTAACTCTCAGAGGAAGCCTGTCATTTCCTAAGTCATTATTCATTTTTCCCCTTATACGGCATCTCTCTGACAATAAGTTTTTCTAGTGATTAACCCACTATTCCCTGCACAATTTGCTAGCAGGAAAGTAGCCAACATTTTATACTTTATTTTCTAGGTGGGGAAATTAGAACATATGGATCCAAAAAAAGGAAAAATTTCCAATCCCCTGAAAGTTACAGGAAAAACTACTCAGTGGAATGCCTTATTGCAAAAACTGTCATCACCAAACCATTCCATTTCCTGAAACCATCTGTGAGAGAGGAGTCATTGTATTTTTCCTTCTTCCATGACTGCTTCATATATGACATTTAATTAGTTCATGGAATCATGTAATCTGAGAGTTGGAAGTGACTTCAGACATCATCTAACTTAACCCCCAGCCTTTTGCAAGAGCCTTCTAGAGAATATTTCTGACAGTTGCACATCCACCAAAACACTAATCTATAACACTGCCATGTCTTTTCAGAACATTCAAAAACATTCGAATGGAAGGATACTTGTCCATCACTGTTTTTTATCATTTTTGTAAAAGAGAAAACTTCCTGATTTATCCATTTTAACAAGTCAACACATTATTATCAAGCATTTCTCTTTGCACCGACCACTACACTAGACCAATGTGAGTCTTGTTTTTTTTGTTTTGTTTTTTTCTAAAAATGTTAACTCCATGCAGGTGGACAGGTATTTGTTTTCTCTCTGAATCCTGATGATCAGACTATGTGGATCAAAGGAACCATAGCATTAGAACATCATACTTTAGCTCCAGTCCTGGAAAGGCCCTAGAAGGTTATAAAGTCTAATTCTTCATTTTAGAAAACTGAGGTTCAGAGAAGCTATGTGACTTGCCCATGCTGACATAAGCAGTAAGTAGCAGAATCAGAATTTTAGTTGAGGCTGCATGCATCCAAGCTTAGTGCTCTTCTCATTTTACCACATTATGCCTGAAAAAAACAAACTGTGCATTAAACATGTAGTTACATGACAATAAATGACTACCCCATGATCATGGCCAGAGGACTGAAATGACTTTTCCAGATTTATGTAGTAAACTGGCAATTTGTAACAACACAATGGAACTCTACAAAATGGAACTTTTCTCTACAAGTCTAGCTGCTACCTAACCAGGATTCTAAATGATGACACTGTGTCTCTACAACACTTTTCATATGAGGTGGATTTGGGGAATTGCTTAAACAGCTTGAGGTGTGACTGCCATAAACCAAACCCGTGCTGACTTTCTGTTGTCTACTATATCAAATTTCAACTCGTGTGTTTACTATTAATTAATGTAATATCTTTGGGATTCTCCAGATTTGCAAACTCAGTGCCATCATCTATTCCTCAATCTCCCTGACCCTACATATCCAACCAGTTGTCATATCTTGTTGCTTCTACTTTAATCATGTCTCTCCCACTTCTTCCTTTCTCTCTTCTTGCTCAGGTGGCCCTCACTGTCTCTCCCTTTGATTGTTGCAGTAGTAGTATTCGACTTGGCCTCAATGACTCAAGTTTCTTCTCCCATTCATTTTCAACAGGGCTGCCAAAATGATTTTTGTAAAGAGATCTGACAGTATTGCTCCTACCCAATAAAGTTCACTGACTCTCTAATGATTCTAGAATTTGTTCTTCTGTTTAAAATTATTATTATTTCATCATTTTAAATTTTTTCTGGTACTGCCTATGTGATCTTGTCAAAGTTGCCTAAACTTACTAGACATATGATCTTATAATTCCTAGGATCTACTTTTTCCTATTATATGTTCTCCTGTATTACTAGACTTTAAATACCCTGAGAAGTTGCTGTACTGACCCAGGGAACAAGGGAGGGATAGGACCAATGGAATCCCCTTTGATCTTTCTCCTGAAGAGGCCTGGTAAGGTCAAAGAATTGCAGGGTTCTTCTCATATACAAGTATAATTGGGTCAATGGATTTCATTAAACTTTCTCTTTGTAGGCTTTTGTCATCAGCTTTCTTCAGAGACTGAACTAATATGATGATGAGTTCTCTACACAGCCCCTAACGCATTCATCATGATGGAACAAATAATCAACGTCTGAAAAAATGGAATGCATGAGACAAAGGCAAATTCACAAGGAAATCCTATGCAAGTAAAACAATTCAGGGAAATGTATGTCAAGGCTAGAAGATTCTAAGGAATAAAGGAAGCAAAGTATTAGCAGCTGTCACTTGAAATTCATATAATACTGAAAGACACTCTGAAAGCAAAGTCAGAGTTTCTAATAGGAAAAAAAATCATTTTTTTTCTTTCTTTGTGAAGTCAGTCACATATTTTTTCCTACACATCATACACATAATAAAACTTCAATCCAATATGTTATATGTGCATGTGTATAGATTAATATGCTCATAGAGCATATTTCAAACAGACAATGAAGGGCAATTATGATCTCAGTTATCTATACACATATAATGCACAAATAAATATGTACTTATATTAAATATGTGCTATGATATCCAATGGAAATGCCTACAAAATTCCAACCACTATACTCAACATTTTGCAATATTATCTCATTTCATCCTCAAAATAATCCAGGAAGGTAGTTGTTATTATTACCCTTATTTTACAGTTAAGGAAACTGAGGCAAACAGAGCTTATATGACTTAACAGCTAGTAAGTGTCTAAGATTGAATTTGAATTCAAATCTTCCTGACTCCTGGTTCAGTACTCTATCCAGTTTGATGCCTATCTGGCAAAGCAAAATAAATAAAGCTTCTTAGTAGTGTGGTCTTTGGCTCTGTCCCTTTTCCCCATTAGTCATGACTCATTGCCTAATGAGGAGCTATGTGATGTTTATATGAATTTTTTAATGTAATTACACTCTACCTTACCACAAGTGGGAATAGGGTCACTGTCCCTTTATTATATGTAATATTTCTTCATGCTCAAATTCTTATATAATTTTAAAACTGGGAGGAATATAACCCAATGCCTTCAAATTATGGATAATGAAACAGAAGTCTAGAGAAGGGAAAGGACTTTCTCAAGTTATGGGGGCTAGCCTAAAACTGTCCCACAGATTTAAGGATCTTAAGGACATTGAGAGTTGGGCTTGGCAATTAGGTAGTTAGGCTTGAAATTCCTATAGAAGACCACCAAAATATCATGTATTTCAAGTGCTAGATTTGAATCTGGAGCATCTAAGTTTAAATTCCAAGCCTGCTGGTGTACAGACATGGGCACATTGTCTAACTTCTTTGTGCTTCAAATTCTTCATCTGTCAAATTAGGTTAAATTAGATAATTACCTTCCAGTAGTAAATCCTGATTTTGGGATCCTATGCATGGTCATATTCTAGATAGTAATACTATAGTGTATTAATAAAGGTTATGAGTGGTTATGACATTTTAACAATAAGGATACCAATCCTAAGTTTATGTGAATTGGTCTCCTTTAATATTTCCATAATTTATGAACATAAATGATCTCAGAGAGCTTCTTTCTTTGAATATTATGGATCATGTGGGAGATTTTATAATATTTTGGGGGAGATTTGAATTTCTGATGTACTCTCCTTGAGGAATAACCCCAGAACTCCAAACATAAAACCAGATGCCAGATTTCTAATAAAGTGTGCATGATCATGTAAGAAACCATGATCTTCCTATAGTAGACCACCCATTCAGTTAAGGGTTAAAGAAAAGGATATTAGAATATCAATCAATCAGTAGATCAATATTTCTTTTTTATATTTTTATTTTTTAAAAGCAATTGGGGTTAAGTAACTTGCTCAAAGTTACACGGCCAATTATTTTGTGTGGGTGCCAAGTATCTGAGGCCAGAACCGATCCCAGGTCTCCTGACTCTGGGGCCGGTGCTCTTACTCACTGCTCCACCTGGCTGCCCCTCAATATTTCTTAAGTACCTAAAATGGGGTATTCACTATGCTAAGCAATGGGGATACAAAAAGAAATGACAGTCCCTGTTCTCAAGAAGTCACAATCTAAAACAAACAAATAAATATAAACAAGACATTTGCAGGTTAAATAGGAAATAATGAAAAGGTACTAGAACTAGGCAGGATTGGGAAAAGCTTCCTATGCAAAATCGGATTTTAGCTGAGACCTGAAGGAAACCATGGAAGCCAGCAGTCAGAGATAAGGATGGAGAACATTCCAGGTATAGGAGACAGCTAGAGAAAAGGTGAAGATGAGAGATGTAGTATATTATTCATGGAGTAGCCAGGAAGCTGGTGTCACTGGATCATGGAATACATGATGGGGAGTAAGGCATAAAAAGACGGGAAATGTAGTAGTGGGCCAAGTTGTGAAGTGTTTTTAACACCAAGTAGAGACTTTTGTCTTTGATCCTGAAGGTGATAGGGAGCCACTGGAGGTTATTGTGTGTGTGTGGGGGGGGGGTGTTATCTGCTGGACCTGTGCTTTAGGAAAATCACTTTAGCAGCTAAATGGAAAACGAATTGAAGTAGGGAGAGACTTGAGGCAGACTGACCTACCAGTAGGCTATTGAAGTACTCCAGTTGTGAAGTGATAAAGGCCAGCCCTGGGGTGAGGGCAGTGTCTGAGAAAAGAAGGGGACATATGCAAAGGTAAAATCTACAGGTCTTGGAAACAGAATGGATATGGGGGTTAGAGAAAATGAGGTGTCCAGGATGATTCTTACGTTATGACTTTGAGGAACCAAAAGGATGTTGTTCCCTTCTGTAATGATATGGAAGGTAGGAAGTAGAGAAGTTTTAGGGGAAAGATAACAAGTTAGACAAGTTTAATTTCAGCTGTGTAATGTCTCAGTTCAAGATATCTAAAAGACATTTGGAGATGCAAGGTTGAAGGTCAGAAGAGAGTTTGTGGCAGCTTAGGTGGATTTGAGAATTTTCAGCATGGGGGTAGTAATTAAATGCATGGGAGCTGATGAGATCCCCAAATGAAGTTGCATAGAGGGAGAAAAGGAGAAGGCCCAGGACAGAACCCTGAGGGATACCTACAATTATATACTGTGATGTGGATGAGGATCCAGCAGAGAAGACTGAGAAGGAGCAGTAAGTAAGTAAGGTCACTTAGTCTCATGAAATTGAAGTGAAGGAGGAGAAAGTTACAGAAGGTGACTAAATGGAAGATGGGAGAAAAGGGAGCTCATGGAGAATGGCCCCTTTTTTTGTAAAATATGAAGAAAGATTCTCAGATGAGGGGATTTAGGTAACCATGAGAAGTTTTAGGAGGGTTGGAAAGATTTAGAAGAGCTGCTATGGAGAGTGGAATAATTAGTTGATAAGGAAGGTATAGTAGAAATATGCGTCCAATTGAAGTTGTATAACATAAATGTGTAGTGCACCCAATCATAAAGGATGCATGATTTTCTCCACCTTCATTCAGCAGCACACATGTAGGAGCAAAGATAGCAAGTAGATTATGCTAGTGAACAAAGACTGAAGCTTGACAGGATATAATAGGCAAAATGATAAAAAGGCTAGAGATTCAAGAGAGGTGGACGGTATAAAGTTGAATTGATTCAACAAGGAGAAAAGAGAAGAGAATGGCTAGTGTGGGGAAGATAATCTGAGAGAAAATTGAGGAGTCAAGGGATTGGAGGTCATGGTGTGATTGAAGAATCCCAGAAGGGAATGCAGATGCAGAGGTGACAAGCCAATAGATTATTGTTAAATATGGGGATTTTAGAATTGTTGAAAGTACAAATTGTACATTTGTAGGTGATAGCAAGATTAAGAGTATGACCATCTTTGCAGGTCTGGTAAGGTGGAGAAATAGGTCATGGGAAGTCAATAGGTTGAGGAATTGAGTGGTTAGGGTATTTGAGGGAAAGTCAATATATATGTTGAAGTCCCCTAATATGAGGGCAGGAGTTGGGGAAGAATGAAAAAATGTGAATCATGTATCAAACACTTTGAGGAAGAAAGGGGAATGACCTGGAAATCTCAGGACAATTGCTATCAGGATTTTGATTAAGTGGTAGATTTGAATAGCATAAACCTCAAAGAAGGAGAGGCTACTAAGTGATAGATATAAGATGAGAATCTGGAAATGACAATGAAAATCAAGGGTTATTCCCTCACTTTGACCAGTAAACTGAGGGGAATGAGCAAAGATGCAGCCAGTATTAGAAAAGTCAGAAAACTATGTCATCAAGAAGGAGTCAGGTTGCAGTAAGAACTAGAATATGGTAGAAGTGGGAAATGGAAAGATTTAAGATGAAGGAAAGTTTATTGTCTATGGGGCAGACATTTCACAGGGTACAGTGGAAGGACTGGGTGGTGTTTGAAACTTTTGGGTGAGAAGTTGAATGGGATGAGAATAAGGAATTAGGAGGCAGGGGACTAGGAAATGGGGTTTGACCTAAAGAGGTTCAGAAGCAGGGGAAAGTGTAGGGTATGATGATAGAAGACTTCATCATTGAATGGAGAGTTTCAGTCCTCTTCCCAAAGGAGACTGGAGATCAGGTTTGAGGCAAGTGCAATTGAAGATTGGAGGCCCATGATCAGATCAAATGGCAGGCCTTTGCTTAGTGTTCCTCTTTTGTCCAAAGGCTAATGATTAAGCATGAAAGGAAGCAGCAGGAGATTGAAGCTGAACCTGCAGGGCAGGAGAAAGAAGTCCTATTCCCCACTGACTTTTGTCTTCCTCTTCCCTCAAAAGACAGGTACAGTAGTAGATGAAAGGCCTGAAATCAAAGGGTAGATTGTTACCCTTTGCATTCAAAATTTCCCACATCTCAGTTGGGAGATTGGGATGAAAATAGAAAGTGGAAGTTGCCTTGTGCTGGCACAGATTGAAATCATTATTTGGGGGCAGATAAAAGACACCAACTTACTACCTTCTCTCAGGAAAAATATTGCCCTCAAAAAGAGATGGAAGGACTGTCAGAGGAAGGTTTGACTTCTCGACCTGAGGAGGCTGGAGATCAGGATTTAACTGTTATTCAATCTAATTGAATCCCACAAAATGTTTACTCAATTATGAATTTCAATAAATTTCTTATATGTCATCTCACATCCTAGACATCATGGCTCATTGTTGTTGCCTGCTAAAATCCATGGCCATTGACTAGATGGTGATACCACCTGAGATGATCTGTTCTCCTTTGTCTTCATAGTTTTCTGAGTGATGGAGGAAAGTTCTCAAGTCATTGATTACTCATGCCTGTCGTGAGTTATAGCCATAGAATATGAACACAGAAGCAAAGGAGGCTTCCTTCCTTTCTACTATTAAAGGATTCATGGATTTTAGCATATAAAAAAGACCGAAATATAATAGATCCTAGAACAAATTCCATGGGAAAAGCATGTTTCAATGGAATATGTGATGGATTTGGAATCAGAGGACTTGGATTAGTATTCTTTATCCTGCCACTTAGTAACTATGTTAGATTAGCTTACTTAGTTAAACTCTACCAGTTTCACTTTCTTTATCAATAAAAAGAAGGGAACAGATGACCGTTAAAATTCCTTTCAACTTTATATATCTATGATTCGAATCAAAGTAAGAGTATGATCATGTCAGAGAAATTTGATTGATCCATTTCCAGCTTCTGATTCCTTACTGGGTTTACTATGTCACTTTGTAGTCATCATCTCTATTTTTGTGTTTATTTGTGTTTTCATATAAATAAAGTAGTTACAAATTACTTTAAGTAGTTGCAAATACATAAAGTATAATGTTTAAATAAAATGAATTGAATTTGATACCCCAGAGTCTGAACTCATTTAAATGATAAGGTAATTCACCTGTTCTTATAATATAAGATTTCATAATAGAAAAATATCTAATGTCAATCAAGTAGCTTTAACTTTTTGAAAATTTTGTGAAGACCACAATAAAAATGGGAAGTCATTAGCATATGTAAAAAGATAACTGTACTCTCTGACAAGTGAAAATGATGACAATGATTTCTCAAATCAGAAGCATGTGACAAAAAATAATTTAGAATACATGCACATTGAACATGCTGAAAGCCCACTGTATTTTAATACATTTTAATTGGTATCAATTTTGAGGAAATTGCCCAGTGTCTAACTTTAAATAGACATTTGTATGTTAGTGACATTCAAAATCTGTCAGCTAAATACTTACCTTAATCATGTTCAGAATGCTTTTCTAAGCAATCTTGCTGGAGTTTCATAGGTTTACAGATATTATCTCTGTGGTAAGTATATAAGGCAACCTTCTGTACTAGGTAGAAAGCTGGGTTCAAATCCTGGAAGATCTGGGTTCATTTCCCATGCCATTTATATACTGGCTGTGTGAGCCTGGGCAACTGATTTGCTTAATCTCCCAATGTTCTAGACAGCTTTCTGACTTTGAGTTACAGAGAAGATATTGACTAACTTTGGTAAAAAGAATTTCTTTACCTGGGTGTTCCTTATTCCAAGAAAATCACAGGTCCAGTTCTCATATCAATCCCTGTATCTTTGATCAGATTCTATAGTTATATCTTTACATACTTTGAATGGATAAAATAAGTTATGAAGCCATACAGTAACCTCTGCATGACCTAATATCATGAAGGACCTGGCAAGGTCCTCAAACCCTTGGTACAAATTATTTATTTTTTCTTCTACCTTCTTTGTCATGGAGGAGATTATGTAACATCCTGTGGGTGATTCTTGTATCTAATGTACTTCCTTAGGAAAGGAAAGAAAAGGGAGAAAGAAGAAAGGGAAAAAAGGGGAAGAAAAGAGAAGTAAAGGGAAAAGAAAGGAAAGAAAAAGAGAAGAAAAAAGAAGAGAAGAGATAAATCACAATATAGCTATGTTGTTTAATCTAATACAAGGGTTCTTATTCAGGAGTTCGCCAAAATTTTAAAGATATTTTGATAACTGCATTTAAATAGAATTGATTTCCTTCATAATCTTAAGTATTTTATTTAATGCATTTGAAAATATTATTCTAAGAAGAACTGCATAGGCTTCATTAGATTGCCAAAGGGGTGAATCACACACACACACACACACACACACACTAATTAAGAATCCCACATATCCCAGATCTAATCCAACAAGCTTTAATAAAATGTCCACATATTAAGCAATGCATTAGGTGCTGAGTGAGGATACAAACAAAAAAATAGAAAGCTGTCCTTGTTTTCAGGGACCTTATATTATACCAACTGATACAACAGGTACTCAGGTAAGTATATACATAATCATTTGAAGAGGCAGCATTAATATTTGGAGGGATCAGGTAAGCCTTCCAAAAGGAGGTAATACAAGACTTGAACCTTGAAAGAATTAGAAATACCAACAAGCAGAGGAAGGAGTTTATTTACAGTCATAAGGGATAACCTGTTCAATGGCTTAGAGGCAGAGGATTAAATATCAAGGTCAAGGAATCACAAGTGAGTCAGTTGGGGAGGAAAGTACAATGTAAGAAGACATAGTGTAGAAAATTCCTGAAATAGAAACTGGAGCCAAGTTATAAAAGACTTTAAATATGAGACTAAACAGTCCATATTTTATCTTAAAGGCAATAGTGAGCCAGTGAAGATTCATAGTCAGACCTGTACATAAGGCAGATTACTTTGGAAGATCTGTGGAAGATGGATGAGGAGAGAGACTAAAAGGATGCTGTCACAACAGCCCTGATGTGATATACTGACAATTTGAAGCAGTGTGACAAATGTATAAGTGAATAGAAAGGTATGGATATGAGAAATGTGAATGTATAATCAACCAGACTTGGTAACTGATTGAATGTGGGAGTGGGGGAGAGGAAAGACTACAGAATGATTCTGAGATTGCAAATATAGGTATTGGAAGGATGGTTGGCATTGAGAGTTTACAAGTGTTATCAATAGTTCAAGCATTTCTTCAGTTCCTATGAATACTCCTTAGATTTACCCTTGACCTTGTATGAGGTAAATGAAAAATATATGCTTTCTGCGATCTAGGGATATCTAGTTTAATGCAATCATAAATAATGATGTATTAAAATCAGAGAGAGCAGGGAGCTAGTGAGAGAGAAAAAACATGGAGTGAAAGGTTTCATGAAAGAGGTGAAATTTCAGGAGCAGTTTAAGTACATATCTAGGTGAAGTCTATGCTCCATGTAATTTGTATGTGGTAGATAAGTGCCATAAATAAACTAAAACCTGTATGTATATTTCATCAGGACTTTGCATCTATTCTGAAAAATAACTACCTATTTGCCTATATTCCATAATTTTTATACTATATTTATTTTTGGAAACATATCAAGCCATCTGGAAGTTATTAAATGTTGAATGAAAGATTATTATTAAATTACATTTGATATTGTTGATGACTTCATTTATTTTTACAATTTATCTGAGCATGTAAGAGTTTGGTGTATTTATACATTTCTTGGCTCTCATGATTTGTGTTTCTGTATATGTTTCAAATCTATGAGGAAACAATGTTTTTAGCCTAGACTAAATTTATACACCATTGGAAATTCTCCTTGTGTATCCAGTGTCAGTGACGACGTTTCACAGTGGATATCTGCCTTACATTTGTGTTCGAAATACTCTGTATCCCATTTCTTCTAGTAATTTATCATTTATATTGAAAAGGAAGAGAAAACCTATACTTGATTCACCGTTGAACTCATTTCAATTTCTTTCTTATATCTCACCATATGCTGTTGTTTTGCAACATGCACTGTACCTGCTGTCTGAGGGATCTGAATCCAAAATGGTGCAGAGGGGATGCTGTACAATAGCTTTCATACCCTCAAATCTAAGATCCACTCTTGGCCAGCTACAAATTATTTTCTATTGATTGATCATTTTTATTAATTATTCAATGATTTACAGATAGGACACAGTTTCACTTAGAAATGGAGCATTTCCTTCTTTGAATAAAAACAAAAAAAAATGAAAGAAACAAAAACATGGGTTAAGAAGACTTTAATGAAAGTTAATGCAGTGGAAACTCTCTCCAAGGAGGGATGTTATACAATGGTACTGAGAAAGATAAAATATTCAAGCTGTTTACATACTCTTTCTCTCTACATCCTGAATATTTTGCAGTTGTCAGCTATACCTACAGTGATTCCATCTGAAGATGGGGTCAGATCTGGAAAAAGGGTTGTAATCCTTCAAATGTAGGGAGAAGAGGGCTAAGTACAGAAGTCTGTAGACAGAATGGGAAGGGCTGAGTACAGCAGTATGTCCAAGCCAGCTCGAATTGTTGAATCAGTTTTTAAATTTTGTGAGCAACTATTACACCTTGGGAATCCACAAACACTACAAACCAGGGGTTAATTTATTGTTTTGCTGCTGGTTGAGACTTAAGAAAGTGATGGAGAGAATGTTAATAAATCAGATTAGACTTTCAAATGTGACATATATAATTTCCCCCAAAAGATTCAGTGGCTAAATATTTACCAGCATGCCCCTGACTGAACACCCAAATGCCGCCAGGATAGGGTTATTGCTGTAAGTCCTTTTGAGAAACCAAGTGGGGTGGAATTGGGGAAGGGAGGTCAGAAATAATATCTATCATTTATGTAGCATTTTTCAGTCTGCAAAGTACTTTAAAACATTATATAATTTAGAACTGCAAGTTGGAAGGAATAGACATAAAGATAAATCCAACGTGAGCTAGTTGAAGTGAAATATCAAGAGCAGATCAAACCATACAGGACAAATGAAGTATACCAGTATCAAGAAGCCAGAGGAGAAAACAACAATGAAGTCAAGGGAAAGTAGACCAAGTTAGGTGTTTGTAAGAACATGTTATCCAATGATAAAGAGTGATGATTTATGGATTTGGAGATTTATAACTAGAAAAGATCTTAAAGGTCATAACTTTAGCTCTTTCATTTTACAAAATGAAGAAATGAAACCCAGAGAAGTTCAGAAACACACCCAAGGTCATATAGGTACCAACTTGAAGAAATGACATTTGAACTCATGTCCTCTGACTGTCTATCCCCCTTGCCCTTCTCCTCTGTCTCTCTGTCTCTGTTTCTGTCTGTCTGTCTGTCTGTCTCTGTCTCTCTCTCTGTCCCCCTCTGTCTCTGTCTCTGTCTCTCTCTGTCTCTCTCTGTCTCTCTGTCTCTCTCTCTGTTTCTCTCTCTCTCTCTCTCTGTCTCTCTCTCTCTCTCTCTGTCTCTCTCTCTCTCTCTCTCTCTCTCTCTCTCTCTCTCTCTCTCCCTCTTTCCCTTCTCTCTGCTCCTCTCCCTTTCCATTTCTGCCATTGTATATCTTCAATCAAATGCTTTCTACTGTGTATCGCCCTTCTGGTTTCTTAATTTCCTCACTTAAGCCTTTCTTCTTAATATGCAATGCCATTTTGATCTTTCTATTACCTATACTTTTCCTTATGAATGAGGGATATCTTTCTGAGCCATGTTACAATCATTGGTCCTTCCAAGTGTCAATGGTGCCTATGAGGTCAGCTTACCTCCTTGCATTACCCTCTCATAACTATATTTTATCTATTTGAATATAAACATGAAACTCTGGTTTATTTCTGGCAACTCTTTTGGATTTGGAAAGTTTCTGGGTGTCTCAACTACTCTTTTTACTATATCTATTACCTATGAGAGAGGTTCTTCTTTTTGGTATTTTATTTTTTTCCCAATTACATGTTAAAAAAAAGCAATTTTTAAAATTATTTTTTTGAGCTCCAAATTATCTCCCTCCTTCCCTCCTCTCCTCATTAAGAAGGCAAGAAATTTGATATAGTCTATACATGTATATTCATGAAAAATATATGTCCCTATTAGTCATGTTATAAAATAAAACACAGACTAAAAAAAAAACCCTAAGGAATATAAAGCTGAAAAAGGAGTATGGTTACATCTCTATTTAGACTCCATCAGTTCTTTCTCAGGATGGACAGATCTTTCTTCATAAGAATTTTGGAGTTGTCTTGGATCATTGTTTTACTGAGAATAGCTAAGTCATTCACAGTTGATGATCTTACAATATTGCTATTAGTGTGCACAATGTTCTCCTGGTTCTGCTCACTTCACTTTGCATCAATTCATATAAATCTTTCCATTTTTTTTCTGAAATTATCCTGTTCATCATTTCATATAGCACTATAGAGTCCCGTCACAGTCATATATTATAACTTGTTCAGTGGTACCCCAATTGATTTGCATTCCCTCAATTTCCATTCTTTTCCAACATAAAAAGAACTGATGAAATATTTTTGTACATATAGGTGCTTTTCCTTTGTCTTTAATTTCTTTGGGATACAGACCTACTAGTGGTATTGTTGGGTCAAAGTTTATGGACAGATTTATTGCCCTTTGGGCATGGTTCCAAATTGTTTTCCAGAATGGGTGTACTAGTTCACAACTGCACCAATAGTGCATTAGTGTCCCAATTTTTCCACATGCCCTCTAACATTTGTCATTTCCCATTTCTGTCATGTTACCCAATCTGATAGGTGTAAGGTGGTACCTCAGAGTTTTATGATTTACATTCATTTACTAAATAGTGATATAGAGTACTTTTATGTGACTATAAGTAACTTTGATTTCTTCTTCTGAAATATGCCTGATCATATTCTTTGACCATTTATCAATTGGGGAATGATTCATATATATATTCATTTTTCTTTATTTATTTTTAGCTTTCAATATTCATTTTTATAAGATTTTGAGTTCTATTTTTTTCTCCTCTCTCCTCTCTTCCATCTCCAAGATGGCATGAAACCAGATATAGGTTATACATGTACAATCATATTAAACATATTCCCACATTAGGAATGATTCATATATTGATAAATTTAACACAGTTCTCTACATGTTAGAGTAATGAGGCCTTTATCTGTGAAACTTCCCATATTTTTCCCCCAGTTTCCTGCTTTCCTTGTAATCTTGAATGTTTCATTTTTGCAAAACCTTTTTAATTTAAAATAATCAAAATTACTTCCTATGTTCCTCTCTATTTGGTGATAAATTTTTCCCTTATCCATAGATCTGAGAAGTAAAATTTTCCATGATCACCTGATTTGCTTATGATGGCAACCTTTATGTATAAATCATTTACCCATTTTGACCTTAACTTGGTATATGTGTGAAAGGTTGATCTACCCCTAGTTTCTGCCAAACTGCTTTCCATTTTTTCCCAGTGGATTTTTGTTTATCAAAGTGAGTTTTTGTCCCTTAAATACAGTTTGAACCTTTGTATTTATCAAAAACAAGCTATGGCAATTTATATACTTTATCTATTACACTTATCCACCACTCTATTTCTTAACCAGTACCAGATTATTTTCATGATTACTGCTGTGTACTATAGCTTAAAATCTGATACTGCTAGGCCACCTTCCTTCACTTTAAACACTAAAATGCAAATCCTGAAACTCAAAAACAGAGAATCATATAATTGCAAGTAAAAAATAAACTAATCCAATTAATAAATAAAATTTAAAAAAGGTATTTGTTTTATGAAAAATTCCAATTAAATAGATAAATCATTAGTTAATTTGAGGAAATAAAAGAAAAAATGGATTGCTTATATTTTTATTTATTTATTTATATATTTATAATTATATTTTTATTCTATTCTATTTATATAATTTTCATTCATTTATATATTATTTATTATTACTAGTATTTATTATTATTTTTATTATTAATATTTAAATTGTCTTTTTATTGTTACTAGCATTGATTTTGTTAATATTTTTGACTTTTTGTTCTCCCAAATGAATTAGTTACTATTTTTAACTTTTTTTAGATCTATAAAATATTTTTGATAGTTTGGTATGTCCCTGAAATGAACAAATTAATTTAGATAGAATTGTCATTTTTTTATATTGGCTCAGTCTACTCACAGGCAATTAATATTTTTTTTCTAATTGTTTAGATCTTTATTTATGTGAAAAATGTTTTGCAATTGTGTTCAGATAGTCCCTGTATTTATCTTGGCAGGTAGATTATTAAGTATTTTATATTGTCTGAAGTTATTTTAAATAGAATTCTCTATCTCTTTGTGCTGGAATTCCTTGGTAATATATACAATGGCTGATGATTTAATGTGGGTTTGTTTTATGTCCTTCAGCTTTGCTAGAACTGTTAATTGTTTCAACTAGTTTTTTTTAGCTATTTTCTAGATTTCTCTAAGTATACCATCATATCATCTGAAAAGAGTGATAGCTTTGTTTCCTCACTGCCTATTCCAATGCCTTCAATTTCATTTTCTTGTCTTATTGCTATAGCTAGCATTTCTAGTAAAATATTGAATTGTGGTGATAATGCACATCCTTGCTTCACCTGAGGTTATTGGGAAAGCTTCTAGCTTACTCCCATTACAGATAATACTTGCTGATGATTTTAGATAGATACTACTTATCTTTTTAAGGTAGGCTCCATTTACTCCTAAATTTTCGAGTGTTTTTAATAGGAAGGTATGTTGTAGTTTTTCAAATGCTTTTCCTGTATCTCTTGAGAAAATAATTATTTGTGTTATTTTTGTTATTGATAGGGTCAGTCATGCTAGTAGTTTTCCTAATATTGAATCAGTACTGCATTCCTGGTATAAATCTCCTAATGGATGATCTTTGTGATATATTGCTGTAATCTCATTGCTGGATTTTTATTTAAAATTTTTGCATCAATATTCATTAGAGAAATTGTCTTATAGTTTCTTTGTTTTGTTCTTCTAGTTTAGGTATTAGAACCATATTTGTATGGCAAAAAGGATTTGGTAGAACTCCTTCTATGCCTATTTTTAAAAAATAGTTTATATAATATTGGAATTAATTGTTCTTTAAATGTTTGGTAGAATTCACTTGTGAATCCATCTGGTCCTGAGGAATTTTTTCTTTTGGAGCTCATTTATGGCTTGTTCAATTTCTTTTCCTAAGTAGGAGTATTTAAGCATTCTCTTCTGTTAAACTAGGCATATTATGTTTTTGAAAATGTTCATCCATTTCACTTACATTGTCAGATTTATTGGCATATAATTGGGCAAAATAGTTCCTAATAATTGCTTTAATTCCATCTTCATAGGTGGTGACTTCTTTTTATCTTTGATACTAGTAATCCATTTTTTTCTTTTATTACATCAAATTAACTTATGACTTGTCTATTCAATTGGGATTTTTCTTAAAACAAATTCCTAATTTTATTTATTAATTGGATGAGTTTATTTTTTTACTTGCAATTTTATGATTCTCTGTTTTTGAGTTTCAGGATTTGAATTTTAGTGTTTAATTGGAGATTTTTAATTTGATGTTTTTTTTCTAATTTTTTTAATTCCATGCTCCAATTCATTGATCTGACTTTCTCTATTTTGTTGATGTATATCTCTAGAGATATAAATTTTCTTGTAAGTACTACTTTGGTTGCATCCCACAAATTTTGAAATTTGGTCTTATTCTTGTTATTTTCTTTAATGAAATCATTAATAATTTCTATGATTTGTTCTTGTATCCTTTTTATTGTTTGGGATTTTTTTTTTAAGATTCTAATGAATTTTTATCTCTGTTTCCATGGCTCTTTATTGAGTGAAATTTTATTGCATTATGGTCTGAAAAGGATGCACTTAATATTTCTACTTATCTGCACTTGGATGTGAAGTTTTTAATGCCCTAATGCATGGTCATTTTTTGTGAAGTTTCCATGTACAGCTAAGAAAAAGGCAGAGTTCTTTCTACTCCCATTCAGTTTTCACCAGAGGTCTATCACATCTAACTTTTCTAAAATTTTATTCATTTCCTTAATTTCATTCTCATTTATTTTATAGTAGATTTAACTGATTCTGAAAGGGTAAAATTAAGGTGCTCACTATTGTCATTTTATTTTCTATTTCCTCCAGTAACTCATTCACCTTTTCCTTTAAGAATTTGGATGCCATGACATTTGGTGCATATATATTTAGTATTGATACTACTTCATTGTCTATATAACACTTTAGTATGTGGTTTCCCTGCTTATCTCTTTTACCTAAGCCTATTTTTCCTTCTGCTTTGCGTGAGATCATGGTTGCTACCCCTGTCATTTTTTTTAAATCTCAGCTATAGTATAATAGTTCCAACCCTTTATTTTTACTCTGTGTATTTCTTTCTGTTTCAGGTTTGCTTCTTTTAAATAATATATTGCTGGACTCTTTTCTCTAATGCATTCTGCTCTCCTCTTCTGTTTTATGGGTGAGTTCATTCCATTCACATTCACAGTTATGATTTCTGTGTATTTCCCACCATTCTATTTTTTTTCTTGTTTATCCTTCTCTTTGTTTTTTTATCCTGTCCTTCCTCCTCTATTTTGCTTCTGATGACTGACTCCCTTAATCCTCCCTCCATTCTATCTCTCACACACATACACACACAATTCTCTTACCTCCTCCCCCTCCTACTTTTTTATTGAGTAAGATAGATTTCTATGCCCAACTAAGTAGGTATATTATACCCTCATTGAACCAATTCCAAAGAGATTGAGGGTCAAGCAAAAAGCTATTCCTTGCACATCTCATTTATGTGAGAAAATTTCCTCCATTCTTCCCCTCCCTCTCCCTTTCTCCCAGTGTGGAGAACTGTGGCCAGTAGTTTACAACAAATACCCTCTTTCTCACACATTTTATTTTTAAAGATCATCCCATCATAGTCAATTAACAATCATGTCCTCTGTCTATGTAGACTCCTTCTAACTGACCTAAAGATAAAAAGTCCTTAGGAGTCACAAGTGTCATCTTCCCATATAGGAATGTAAACATTTATTATATTAAATTTCTTATGATTTCTCTTTAATATTTACCTTTTTATGCTTCCCTTGAGTCTTATGTTTGGAAGTCAAATTTTCTTTTTAGCTCTGGTCTTTTCATCAGAAATACTTGAAACTCCTCTATCTCATTAAATAATCATTTTCCCCCAGAAGGATTACACTCAGATTTTCTGGGTATGTTACTCTTGATTGTAATCTTTTCTCTTTTGCCTCCAGAATATCATATTCCAAGCATTCCATTCCTTTTTAACATGAAAACTACTAAATTTTGCATGATCCTGCCTGTGCCTTTATGATATTTGAATGTTTTCTTTTTAACCACTTGTAACATTTTCTCCTTGTTTTGGAAACTCTGGAATTTGGCTATAATATTCCTGAGGGTTATCATTTTGGCATCTCTTTCAGGAGGTCACAAGTGGATGTTTTCCATTTGTATTTTACCCTCTGGCTCTAGAATATCAGGGACTTTTCTTTGATAATATCTTGAAAAGTGCTTTCATTCATGTGCTCTTTTTTTTTAAGCAACTGGGCTTGCATAACTTGCTCAAGGTTACACGGCCAGGTGTTTCTGGGTGGGTGCTAAGTGTCTGAGCCTGGATTCGATCCCAGGTCATCCTGACTCTGGGGCCGGTGCTCTTACTCGATGTGCTACCTGGCCACCCCTTTTTGTACTTCTTTTTCTAAGTTATTGAATCTCTTAATAGTTTTCTTGCATCACTCATTTCTTTTCCCAAATTTTCCTCTACCTCTCTTATTTGATTTTAAAATCTTTTTTAGCTTTTCTAGGCATTTTTGTTGTACTTTTATATAATTCACCTTTTTCCTTTGAAGCTTTGCTTAAAGCTACTTTGTCATGATTGCTTTCTTCTAAGTTTATATCTCAATATTTCCTGTCATCATATATAGTGACAACCACACTGGCATTCCCAGGATGACTATCACAGGTTCTTATATCTGCTTTAATAGGAAAGATAGCTGTTTAATGGATCAAAAATCTATTTAAATTACATTCACTAGTTCAAGGGAAAAGTCAGCACCCAGAACTTCAGAGAAAACACAAAGAGAGAAAATACAGAGAAAATATATGCAGAGAAATAAAGACCAACAGACAGAATTCTGACTGCCTGAATGAAAGCAATATTACTGTACACTTTACATACATCCCTGGATTGAGAGAGCCTTTACATCTGAGCAGCTGGGGAGCTCTGAACATACAGTTACTCAGAATCTTTACTAGGGAATCACAAGATCCTTCCCATAAGAGAGTCCCCAAAGCAAAATACCTACTCAGAGTGTATATATACACTTCTCAGAGCAAGAAGGCATCACAACCCTTGTGACTTCAGTGCCTAATTAGAAATTAGCAAAAGGTATGAAAGCCTACCTACAAGCAAACTTCACCTAAGCAAGCTTCCCTTAATGGGCTTCACATGAGGTCTGTTAATGAGATCTAATATCTCATTAACCTCATATCATAGTAGCTTTTTATGATCTGGTTCTTTTAGTCGTTATTTTTATTTGCTCATTTTTCCAGCTTATTTGTTGCCTTTTAATTTTATGTTAAAGTTGGGCTATGCTTCTAGTTTCAGGGTGGGGGCTATCCCAGCTTCAGCTTTTTTGTGCTGTTGTTTTTAGAACAAGTTCTCTGTATCTGTAAGTTTTTGGTGCTTTCACAGTGGTATGATCTAAGAAAATGGCCACTGTTCTCCTTGATTATTCTCTTTATCCAGGAAGGGACATTGTTCTCTTTTAATCACAAGTATTAATGATCCTCTTGGCCCTGGAACTTCAACCTGAAACTCTGTATGGGCAATGAAACAGGATGCTGCACCCAGTACCAACAAAGAGTCTCCTATAATCTTTTTCTGACCAGTTGTCCAACTCCTTTACAATCTCTGAGAGCTCCTGAAGCTGCTTTTCCATGGTTACAGTCACCTCCAAGGTCTGCTGCTGATATTGTCAAAATGTGCCCTATTGGTCCACCACTAACTTGGTGTGAGAAACCTCTTCTGCTGACCTTCTAAGTTGTCTCCGGCTATAAAATATCTCATCCTGAAATTTTGTTGTCTCTGCCCATCCAGAATTCAATATGAGGAAATATTTTAAAGTTGTTTGTAGTGGAATGTTGGGAAACTTCAGCTAAGTTACTGCCTCTACTCAACTTGGCTACCAGGGTGAGATGAGGCATTTAAAATAATACTTTTAGCTGCCTAACCAATAAATGGAAATGAATAACTAGTTAAAATGCAATATGTCTATTTTTCTAATGGTTAGTGAAAATGACTGTATTAAATGATAAATGCACTTCAAACTCAATTGCATATTTTTTGGGGGGCAGAAGAGCTTGGAGTCAGGAAGTTCTGAGTTCAATTTGGGTGTCAGATATTACTAGCTATGTGATTCAACCTCTATTTTCCTCACTTTTCTCATATGTAAAATGGAAATAATAATAACATTTACCTCCCAGGGTTGTTGAGAGGATCAAATGAGATATTAATCATAAAGCACCTCCTACAATGCCTGGTACCTAGTAAGAGCCATAGAAACACTTGGTAATAGTGGTGGTAGTAGTAGTATTAGTAGGAGGAAGAAGAAGAGGAGGAGTATCACTTTTTTGTTTTGTTTTTAATGATGTTTATATATAAACTAATCTTTGTAAAGGAAAGAATCTTTTCAGACCTGACTTTTTTTTTCCTACCACTAGCTCACTGGCTACACTCTCACAGAAACTCTATTTAACTGACCAGTATTACCAATCTGTTCATTTGAAAATCACCAGATAAGAGAATAGTAACATAAGCATAAGATGTTTAAATTGGAAATCTAAGCAACAATGAGAAGCAATATATTTGTTTCTGGATAATGTTTGTAATAGAATAGATTTGAAGATGGCCAGTAATTCATATGCCTATTGATTCTGGTTTTCAATCATACTGACATTTATTCTATAAGAACACAAATGTTCCTTAAAGTTTGAACCCATGATAATACTGCAGATGAAATACAATTACAAAGTAACAAAGGGGAATGAGCAAGATACTCAGGTGCAGTGTTCCACATATACATGAGAGTATACTCATGTGTCTACCCTCCATTGGTAATTGGTTTGCACTTGAATGTCAAACACACATGGCAGTTTGGAAACAATTTGATAACAGGTTGAGAAACTGCAAAACCATGTTGCATTTAGAAGTGGTCAGAGTCTTTTGTAATCACTGAGTAGATGCCAAAATCATTGTAGACATGGTCATAATGATTGGGAATCAATACAGAAGCAAATTTGTAATGCTTTGAGTTTGCACATTCTTATCACAGCATAATCATATATTTGAAACCTTAATGAACAAGTATTTACTTCTTAAGGCTCCATTAAACAATTTTTATCAGAAACTTCTTGGATCATCATCATGAACTCCCAAGGGATTTGAGAACCCTTAAGTTGGAACCACTGAATAGAAGATGTTTTTTCTTCTCCAGGAAGCATACTGCAATCAGGAAATCATGTTTTCACTCTAGTTCAAATAATCCTCAGAATTCTTGAACTTTAACACTAACAAACTTGACGTTACCCAGAAAGCAAGTCCTAAAAGTAATATTGGCTATTCAAGAACCCTCCTTTCCCTGGCTAGAAGGCTAGTTTTGTTGTTGTTGTTCTTAACTTGTTTATTTGTTTCTTTTAGCTCAAAATGCCTAGGTAGATTGCACAGTAGATTGGAGCTCAGAAATATCCTTAAAATTTCTTTTTTTTTTAAAGCAATTGGGGTTAAGTAACTTGCTCAAGATTACACGGCCAGGTGTTTCTGGGTGGGTGCTAAGTGTCTGAGCCCGGGATTCGATCTCCAGGTGTTCTCAACACTGGAGCTGGTGCTCTTACTCACTGTGCTACCTGGCCACCCCCTTAAAATTTCTCATCAGGACACATGCAAGCAAATTTTTATTGTTGCTATCAGTTGTCCTTATTGATTAGAGATAAATGGAAAGGGAGAAATCTTCTTTTGTTTAACAACACACAGAAACATAAGGGGAAAAAGAAAGATGAAATCTTGTAGAGCAAAGATGGGCAAAGAAGGGGTGAGCTGGGTTTCAAAGATGACATGACTTTCAAAGACCATAGAGATGGGTGACTGATTCTCAATCAACTAACCCTGAGGAGATTCCTCAGGCTATAAAACCAAAAGATTCCAGTGCTGTGGGCAAGTTCAGAATCCTTGGGGAGATACCCTATCTTTTGTTTACAAATGATGAACCATGCTTTTTGTTTTATTAAGTTGTTTATGGAGTTACTTGAATTGATTAGGCTCACCTACCCATGTTCAGCCTGCTCTATCATGCTCTAAAAAAGAGAAGCTACTCCACAATCTGAAGCATAATTAGCTAATTAGATTTCATTACCCAATTTCTTTTTTCTCCTTGACTCTTTATCTCTTTTTATTTTCATGTACTTCCCTGGGCAGCTTGTCTCTCTCAATCATTTCTACCATTCCTGTTTTTCATTATTTTGGGAGGTAGTTCATCTGTACTTGGTGACTTGAACTCTATTAGAAAAACAGTGGGGAAGAAGCATTTATTAAGCACCTACTATGTGACAGAAAATATGCTAAGCACTATAACAAATACTATCTAATTTAATACTCACAACAACTCTGGGAGGTAGATACTATTATTATCCCAATTTTACATATAAGGAAACTGAAACAGACAGAGGCAAAGTGACCAGGGTTACACTGCTAGTAAGTGTTTAAGGCAAGATTTGAATTTGAGTCTTCATGAATCCAGGTTCAGAACTCCATCTTTTATTATATCTCAGGGAGATATTTTCCTGCTATCTCATTTATTGTGTGTTTTGATTTCATGTTAAATATTTCTATTCTGTGCATTTATTTTTCAAAGCATATATGTATATCAGTGATTCTTAAAATTCTGTATCTCAGGATCACTTTATACTCTTAAAAATTATTGAAGACTACCCAGAGTGCTTTTGTTAGGCACTTTGGTACTTTTGTAGTCAGTACACTGACAATTAGGTACATGAGTAAGTAGATGATTAGGTATGAGGTACAGTGACACTTAGGTGCTTAGATAATTATACACAAGGTTCTTGGCTACTTTCATATAGGTCTAGGTACTTAAGTACTTTGTTACTGGCCTTAAGTACTCAGATAATTAGATGATTAGGTCACCGGACACTTTAATACTTACATAATTCATTCATGACATATGAAATCAGTTTCTATAAGAATTAAGTACTTAGGTAATTAATTACTTATATACTTAGATAAATCTTTTTAAACCAGTCTAAACTAGTTCAAACCAGTCTAAACTGGTTCAATCTGATTCAAACTGGTAGAATTAGTTCTAAAGCGTGTCAGTTCAGTTCAAATCATTCTAAAACATTACAAAATGGTTTAATTCCGTCTAAACCAAATCAAATGGATTCAATCCACTTTAAAACCTCAGCATTTTGGATGTCTTAGGTACTCAGATAAGTAATAATTAGGTACTTAGGTAAACAAGCACTTAGGTCCATACAAAATCACACAATAGGTTCTTAAGCACTTCAGGATAGGTCTTAGGTATGAGTAATTGGATGATTATGCAATTATGAACCTTGGTACGTAGACAAATAATTAATTAAACAGGAATATAGTTGAATTGATTAGACACGCTAGGAAATTAGATGAATCTTGTTCAAACCAGTTTAAACATATCTGAACCAGTCTAAACCAGTATGAACCAGTCCAAACCAGTACAAACTGGTCTAATCAAGTTCCAAGCAGTGCATTCTGGGCAGTTCAAACTATTCTCAACTAGTTCAATCTAGTTAGAATCAGTTCAAAACATTGGAGCCTGGTTGACATTCTTCACTGGTTAAGCTCAGGTAATTAGATAATTAGATGCATAGGTAATTAGTTACTTAGGTACAAAGGCACCTAGGTCCATAGATAGTTAGATAATCAGGTATTTTGATACAATTCTTAGGTACTCTGGTAATTAGATAATTAGGTAATTAATACTTGGGTATTCAGATAATTAGATGCCTAATAATTAGGTTTTTAAGTACTTTGCAGGTGATTAGGTCCACATATAACAGGGTACTTAGGTACTCAGGTAATTAGATATTTAAGGTACTCAGGTTCAGAGGCACAGAAGTCCACAGGTAATTAGATAATTAGGTGTTTAATCACTTTGGTAAAGGTTTTAGATACTCAGATAATTAGATAATTAAGTAATTAGGCAGTTTAATACAGGGTACATAGACTTAGATAATTAATTATGTAGGAATTTAGTTGAATAAGTACTTAGGTACTTAGATAAATCTCCTTCAAACCAGTCTAAACTATGTCAAACCATTTCAATCTGATTAAAATATATTATGAAAGTAGTTTAGACTTCACAGACCTTTTCAATGCATCTTGGGGATCCTCACCTATAACCAAACTTCAAATATCATTAGTTACAGGGAGTGGTTCAGGTGTGCCAGCCCTCCCTGAGACAAACATCACCATTAGTTATTACCCTGGAGTGAACAGTTTAGTAAATAGGTCTTAAGCATCCTGCATTCCATTTTACCTCTTAGAGCCTTAGTCCTAAGCTCAAAAAAACTATGATGTTTGGGGAGGTTAGGTGGTGAAGTGAATAGAGCACTAGCCCTGGAGTCAGGAGGACCTGAGTTCAAATCCAGCCTCAGACACTTAACACAAAAACTAGCTGTGTGACCTTGGGCAAGTTACTTAACCCCAATTGCCCTCCAAAAAAAAAAAAAACCTTTGGTGTTGGTGGTGATGATGATGATAACTGGCATTTATAATATTTTGTATTTATTTGTGTACTTGATATTCCTTCCTCTCACATCTTACCTCCTCCAGTAGAATATAGATATTCTTCCTAAGGTCAGGGTATATATGTTTGTTTTTATCTTTCTATCCCTAGCACTTAATAGACTCAACAAATTCTTGGAATTGTAAAGTGAGGAGACTATGTGAGATAACCCCTCAAGTCCTTTTCTAGCTCTACACCCCATGATCCTTGACTTTCTGAGTGGTATGAAATAAAAGCTAAAAGGGAAAATTAAAGCTGAATGTTTAATTCCATTCACTCCATTCTATCCAGGAACCTGCTAAGATTTTGCATTAATCAAATCTGAGAAAAAAAATATTTTTATTTCTATCTGCATCTAAAATCTTTTCAAAATCCTTGAACTCTGGCTGCTGCTAAAAGATATCTGTATGCTCTTATCAGGGCAACATGTAAGTGATCCTTTCCTGAAGAAGGAAGAGTAGCGGTCCAGGATTCCAATGGGAAAACTGCCATACATCAGTGTTACTAATCAATAGTCAATAATAAATATTTATCAAGTGTTCACTGTGTGCCATATAGTAAGCACTTAATAAATGTTGACTGATTGTCAGATGCTAAACTAAAAACCCAGGGACACAAATACATAAAAGCTTACAATTTAATAAAGGTAGACAACATAAAAAAGTGAATTGAAAAGGAGAGGTGTGGGGGCTCAGTGAAGAAGTCAAAGAAGTCCAAAGTGACTGCAGCAAATGGGAAATGAGGAAATAGCTGAGAATATGTCAGTCCTCTTCTTCTTAAATGAAGGAGTTTATGGTTCTATCTTCCAATCAGAGGGTCAGAGGCTGCTGAGGAATAGTTACTGATGTTCTGACATCATGCCTGATTAGTTAAAATGCAGATGGAGGTGGAGTTATTCCTAGAGTCAATGCTTCTATCTAGAAGTGCCATACCCATGCCAAGATTATGGGCAAAGATTAAAAAATCTGAAACTTGCCAGTTGTAAAGTAGATAAACTTTGGCTTCATTTTCTCCCTCTGCTGATCATTTAAATTTACTCCAAGAATCCATCCTTACCTCCTCCCCCAGAATTTTTAGAATGTGATTTTTTTTGAGGAAAAGAACTAGTTTCACTTTTGTCTTTGTATACCTAGAACATAGTAAATCCTTAATAAATATTTATTGATTTATTAGTTTTAAGACCCTATACTGTTGCATTCCACCAGAGACTGTGCAAGTTCCCATGTTTCTAACCTATGTCCACCTCAACCTCCACCATCAAAATGTGTGAATCTGTATTGCAATCTGTCAAGGTCCCATTTTCCAGGAAGGAACAATGATGATAAAGCGTTAGTCAGATAAATGAATCATTGATAATAAGTTGGGTTGTATTTCAGAGTGCTTCTCAAATCTGCTCTGTTCTCATCTGAATGACTTACTTAAGAGGTAGTAGAAATATTCTGAGCATGGTACCCCATTCCTTCCCATTCCCCAGCAATGTTGTGCTTAGTTATACTAGGTGGAAGTGGCCTGCATAATTATGCCTTTACTTTGTCAGGTCTAAAAAGCTGATATGAAGAAAGTAGGTCAGCCCATGCATTCTTTAGAAAGTTGTCTCCTATTCAGATGGTTATACACCTGAAAGCCTACCCCCATACCCTGGAACGTGGGTGGGGAACCTTCAGCCTTGAGGGCACATGTGACCATCTAGGGTCCTCAAATCTGACCCTTTGACTTAATCGATTTTATGTATGTGTGTATCTATATAGGTGTGTACATATAAATATAATTAAACACATGTATATACACAATGTATGTGTATGTACCCATGTGCATATACATATATTTATATAATGTATACATGTGTGCATGCATATGCACACATGTGTGCAAGTGTATATACGTGGGCGTACATGTGTACACACATGTACGTACATACATACACACATGCATACATGCATACACCCTCTTCTGGAGTCAGATTATCAGTTCCTTCCTAAAATGTAACCTCTAGGAGAGAGCTTTATGCTTCACATGGGACCCCACCAGTGCAGAGCACAGGGGCATGATAACCTCCTTTATTCTGCAGAACATGACTTTCTTTGTGTCTTGGCTTCCCTCCTTCACTGATTCTTTTAGCACTCTCTCCCCACTAGCATTTTCACAGTCACATCACATTATTAATTCATATTATAAACAAGCTCCTGTCCCCAATCTGTTTCACATTAACTGTTGTCTATCCATGTCTTCCACAGTCTATATGTATACATTTGCAGATGATTTCTTATCAGTATATGATTTCCATTTACTTTCTTGTATTTTCAGTTATTTACGATTAATTGTGTCCAACTGTTTGTGACCCCATTTGTGGTTTTGTTGGCAAAGGTCCTGGAGTGGTTTACCATTTCCTTCCCCAACTCATTTAACACATGAGGAAACTGAAGTAAACAGGGTTAAGTGACTTGCTCAGGGTCGCATAGCTAGCTATGTCTGAGGCCATATTTGAACTTAGGAAAACAAACCTTCATTACTCCAGGCCTGACACTCTATTTTCTGTACCACCTAGCTGTGCTTTTTCATTTACTATATTCTTATTAACTTTTATCTGATGAAATTTAGGCTATATTTCTGACTTATTGACATAGATGGTGACTCGGTCATTGAGTATGTTAGCTATCATTCCACCTTTGAGCCATTTGCAAATTTGATAAGCATGCCATCTAGGCCTTTACCCTTTAAAAAAAATTGAACAACACAGGGCCAATGATAGAACCCTCTACCCTCTCTTTTCAAATTAATATTGAACAAGTAATGGCTCTTTTTGGGTGCAGACACAATCTCTTAATACGCAGTCAGTTCCAATTTCACCTGTTATACTATCATGTAATTCTCATTTTTTCTAATATTTTTGCACATGTATGTTTAAAAATCCTTATATTCTTTTTTTTTTTTTGCTTTTTGGAGGGCAAATGAGGGTAAGTGACTTGCCCAAGGTCACAGGCTAGTTTTTGTCTTAAGAGTCTGAGGCCGAATTTGAACTCAGGTTCTCCTGACTCCAGGGCTGGTGCTCTATTCACTGCACCACCTAGCTGCCCCAATCCCTATTTTCTTACCAGAGCTTTGCTATCATTTATCCCTGTCATTCTGGAAACTAATTTTAATGTCCCAATTTTCCCATCTAGAAAATAAGGGAACTGGACTAGATGACCGCCCTTCTAGCTCTGATATTTTATGTTTCCTCTACAATGAAATCCCTTATCTCCAGCTCTCTCCTTGTGGTGGAGTGAGTTGGGCTCATTAATTTTATTTTCTGCCTAATCAGTCTGTGTACCAAGTAACTACTATATCTCGTGCCTGTCACATCATATTTTAATAGCTGTTTCAGAAAAAAAAAAGATTCTAGCCTCTTTTAAAGTGGGCTCTAAAAGTAAGGAGGTTGTACTAGGCATAAGTTGAGACTGCCAACTCAGTGAGGCAATTTTTTGTATCCATGGAAGAATCAATAAAAGATCTTGTCATTATCTGGAACAAAATCAAATATTGCAACCAAATTGCATTGCATTCCTCAGGTAAGGCAACAATATATTGCAAGATGAAGTGGGAGGCTAGGGGGAAGAGGAGATGAATTATTATAGATTCACAGTTTTTAGAGCAAGAAGGATCTGTAGAGCTCACTTAGTCCAATCTCATTATTTTAGAAATGACAAAACTGAGATCCAAGGAGGAGGAGGATTTTGCCCAAGGTCAAAGGCAGTAAGTAGTACAGTTAGGTTTAAAGTTCAGGTCTTCTAAGCTCCAAATCCAGTATTCTTTCTGCTGGCCTACATCATCATTATACATCTCATGGATATAGGTGAAATAATCTTCTATTTAAAGACTGATCTCCAGTTCAATGGTACTCAAAGTTTGGTCTAGAACCCCCTGAGGGTTCTCAAGATTTTTTCATGGGGTCCAGAAAGTCAAAATTATTTTCATAATAGTACTAATATATTTTAATTTATAATTTAGTAAATATGAATATCTATCAACTATATACATTAAAGCTCTGTAGAGGCTTCTCAATAATTTTTGATAGTGTAAAAGGGATAGTCTTGAGACCAAAATGGTTGGGAATTGCTGCTCTTCATAATGGTGGAAAAGGTAGTATCATAAACCTAGGGAAGATAGTCTTTTATAAATTCCTGCAAAAGAGAGAGATGATATGGCTAGCACCATTCCTCAGAAGAGAAGTAGACATCTGAATTTCCAAAGCTTCACAGATCTGTTTGGGGCACAGCCTATGACAGGGTAGGAATAGAAAAGGATAACTTGGGAGGGATGTTTGCTCCCTGGTAATAATGTTGGGAATGTGACCTGTCTGCTCCATACCCAGCTCCAATATTCAAATGCAAGTCCTCAAATGTAGCATTCAAGATGTCTTCATAAAAGATGGAGTATAATTTGGCTGAACCATGTAATTCTCTGGGGACAGTAACACATAGCTGGGTGGGAGGGGTAACAGGGAGGGTGGCCTAACTGAGGAAAAGTCTACTCTCCACAGCTCCAGAGGGATGCATTGTTATGCCCTGGGGGAGTTGAAAGTAGAGAATTAGGGACAATAAAATATAATTTAGATTTTAAAAGTTCAGGAAGCCAAACATTTACTACAAGATATGAAACAGATGTGCATAAATGATTTCTATTTCATTTACTGGTTCAAAAGATGTTCAACAAAATCCTTGGAAAAATGTGTGTGTGTGTGTGTTTTGATGGAGACCTGAGGAAATTGATATATTCTCTCTCTCTCCTTTCTCTCTCTCTCTCTCTCTCTCTCTCTCTCTCTCTCTCTCTCTTTCTCTCTCTCTCTCTCTCTCTCTCTCTCACACACACGCACATGCACGCACACACACATAAGATAAATGATAGATAAATAAATGGTAAATAGGAAAAATAAACCTTCCACTTTTGAAAATGCTTCTCCTTCCAGGAAAAATTCAGTTTAGTTTAAAATTGGTGGGAGTCTCGCAAAGATGTTAGAAAATTCTTTTCAAATTAAGCTCTAAATTAACAGGGAATCACAGATTTAGAGTATGAAGAGACCATGAAAGTAATCTGTTCCAACCCTCTCATTTTGCAGATATGGAAACTGAGACCCAGAGAAGTTACTACACTGGCTTAAGGTCCTATAGATACTTGATAGCAGAGATAAGATTTGAACTTGGTTCATCTGAATCTATATTTGCCATGTTTTCCACTCTCAATTATCTCCCTTTACTGTTAACAGGAGATGGTATCAATATCAGCACTGCTGAATCAGGCAAGACCTCAGTCCATTGAATTTACCACTGTTTGTCTACATATCTGCTTGATGTGATAAGGACCGTGCAATGCTGTCCTACCATCCACATACTGCCACTAAACTTATAAGCAGTAAAAAAAATTAAAATCTTTTCAAACACTAAGGTCATAGAGGACTTGACTGATTCATTTGTTTGGTCCAGTGTGTAAAGTGACATCTTAAAATATTGTTTCTATGTCTCTGTTTATAACCTAGTTATCCAATACAATAGGAATTAGGATAGGGACCAGATAAATTATTTCCAGGGCATTTGGAACTCCTAAGGTATGGTTCCCTCTACTAATGAAGGTCAGCACATATTTTTTTTTCAACTTTCTGCCTTAGGAGAGTTGCCTAGGGCATACAGGAACCCCATAGCCAGTATGTGTCAGGTAGGATCTGAATCCAGAACTTCCTAGCTTCAGGGCTGTCACCCCACCATAGCACCACTCATAATTCATGCAATAATAACAAAAAATGTTTGCTGTTTTTGTTGATGATGATGATGATAAATGAATGCACAAAGGATTTGTCATTTTTTTTTTTGCATGTTGAATTTCTCTGTGGGAATTCTCTCTACCAGCACAGATAACAACCTATCTAGGACTTAGTATATATGTTTTGGGGAGTTTTCTAAGGCATATATAGTCTGACTTTTACCTAATTTGGAAAAGGAGGAAGGAAGAAAGAAGTGGAGAAGGGGGAGAAGAAGGAAAGAGAGAAAGAAGGAAGGAAGGAAGGAAGGAAGGAAGG